>NC_074669.1:63496563-63503390 GCF_029448725.1 Salvelinus fontinalis
CCTCATCAATCTACACACAATACCACATAAAGACAAAGCAAAAACTGCTGTTTTATCAATTTTAGCATAATTGGTTTTTTTAATGAAATATAATATTTACATAAGTATTCAGACCGAGTCTTTTACTCAGTACTTTGTTGAAGCACCTTTGGCAGCGATTACAGCCTTGAGTCTTCTTGGGTATGATGCTACAAGCTTGGCACACCTGTATTTGGGGAGTTTCTCAAATTCTTCTCTGCCGATCCTCTCAAGCTCTTTCAGGTTGGGTGGGGAGCGTCGCTGCACAGCTATTTTCAGGTCTCTCCAGAGATGTTTGATCGGGTTCAAGTCCAGGCTCTGGTTGGGCCACTCCTGTGTTGTCTTGGCTGTATACTTGGGGTCGTTGTCTTGTTGGAAGGTAAACCTTCACCCATCTGAGGTCCTGAGTGCTCTGGAGCAGGTTTTCATCAAGGATCTCTCTGTACTTTGCTCTGTCCATCTTTCCCCCCGATCCTGACTAGTCTCCCAGTCCCTGCCGCTGAGAAACATCCCCACAGCATGATGCTGCCACCACCATGCTTCACCGTAGGGATGGAACAAAGTTTCCTCCAGACGTGACGCTTGGCATTCAGGCTAAAGAGTTTAATCTTGGTTTCATCAGACCAAAGAATCCTGTTTCTCATGGTCCGAGAGTCTTTAGGCACCTTTTGGCAAACTCTAAGTGGACTGTCATGTGTCTTTTGCTGAGGAGTGGCTTCTGTCTGGCCACTCCACCATAAATACCTGACTGGTGGAGTGCTGTCGAGATTGCTGTCCTTCTGGAAGGTTCTCCCATCTCCACAGAGGAACTCTAGAGCTCTGTCAGAGTGACCATCGGGTTCTTAATCACCTCCCTGACCAAGGCCCTTCTCCCTCGATTGCTTAGTTAGGCCGGGCGGCCAGCTCTGGGAAGAGTTTTAGTGGTTCCAAACTTCTTCCATTTAAGAATGATGGAGGCCACTGTGTTCTTGGGGACTTTCAATGCTGCAGAAATGTTATGCTACCCCCCCCCCCCCCCCCCCCCCCACCAGCCTTGACACAATCCTGTCTCGAAGCTCGACAGATAATTTCTATGACCTTGTTGTGGTAAACAATATCATCATAATAGCAGCACCTGAGAATCCAACTGGAATATAGCCTGCTGAGTTTAGTGTAGCATGTCAGATAGATAAAGATAGATAGATAGAGCTAGTAGTAGTAGAGCTAGTAGTAGTAGTAGAGCTAGTAGTAGTAGTAGAGCTAGTAGTAGTAGAGCTAGTAGTAGTAGAGCTAGTAGTAGTAGAGCTAGTAGTAGTAGTAGAGCTAGTAGTAGTAGAGCTAGTAGTAGTAGAGATAGTAGTAGTAGAGCTAGTAGTAGAGCTAGTAGTAGTAGTAGTAGAGCTAGTAGTAGTAGTAGTAGTAGATCTAGTAGTAGTAGAGCTAGTAGTAGTAGTAGAGCTAGTAGTAGTAGTGGAGCTAGTAGTAGTAAAGCTAGTAGTAGTGGAGCTAGTAGTAGTGGAGCTAGTATTAGTGGAGCTAGTAGTAGTAGTAGAGCTAGTAGTAGTAGTAGAGCTAGTAGTAGTAGTAGAGCAGGTAGTAGCTAGTAGTAGTGGAGCTAGTAGTAGTAGAGCTAGTAGTAGAGCTAGTAGTAGTAGCAGAGCTAGTAGTAGTAAAGCCAGTAGTAGTAAAGCTAGTAGTAGTAAAGCTAGTAGTAGTAGAGCTAGTAGTAGTAGAGCTAGTAGTAGAGCTAGTAGTAGTAGCAGAGCTAGTAGTAGTAAAGCTAGTAGTAGTAAAGCCCCCCCCCCCCCCCACCAGCCTTGACACAATCCTGTCTCGAAGCTCGACAGATAATTTCTATGACCTTGTTGTGGTAAACAATATCATCATAATAGCAGCACCTGAGAATCCAACTGGAATATAGCCTGCTGAGTTTAGGACTGCACTCAAGAGTGAGTGCATTTATATATTTTTACATTCCAGATAGCATGTTAGATAGATAGCATGGTAGATAGATAGCATGGCAGATAGATAGCATGTTAGATACATACTGTAGCATGTCAGATAGATAGCATGTCAGATAGATAGCATGTCAGATAGATAGCATGTCAGATAGATAGCATGTCAGATAGATAGCATGTCAGATAGATAGCATGTCAGATAGATAGCATGTTAGATAGATAGCATGTTAGATAGATAGCATGACAGATAGATAGCATGTTAGATAGATAGCATGTCAGATAGATAGCATGTCAGATAGATAGCATGTTAGATAGATAGCATGTCAGATAGATAGCATGTCAGATAGATATCATGTTAGATAGATAGCATGTCAGATAGATAGCATGTTAGATATATAGCATGTTAGATACATACTGTAGCATGTCAGATAGATAGCATGTCAGATAGATAGCATGTCAGATAGATAGCATGTTAGATAGATAGCATGTCAGATAGATAGCATGTCAGATAGATATCATGTTAGATAGATAGCATGTTAGATACATACTGTAGCATGTCAGATAGATAGCATGTCAGATAGATAGCATGTCAGATAGATAGCATGTTAGATAGATAGCATGTCAGATAGATAGCATGTTAGATAGATAGCATGTTAGATAGATAGCATGTCAGATAGATAGCATGACAGATAGATAGCATGTTAGATATATACTGTAGCATGTCAGCTAGATGGCATGTCAGATAGATAAAGATAGATAGATAGAGCTAGTAGTAGTAGAGCTAGTAGTAGTAGTAGAGCTAGTAGTAGTAGAGCTAGTAGTAGTAGAGCTAGTAGTAGTAGTAGAGCTAGTAGTAGAGCTAGTAGTAGTAGAGATAGTAGTAGTAGAGCTAGTAGTAGAGCTAGTAGTAGAGCTAGAAGTAGTAGAGCTATTAGTAGAGCTAGTAGTAGTAGTAGTAGAGCTAGTAGTAGTAGTAGTAGTAGATCTAGTAGTAGTAGAGCTAGTAGTAGTAATAGAGCTAGTAGTAGTAGTGGAGCTAGTAGTAGTAAAGCTAGTAGTAGTGGAGCTAGTAGTAGTGGAGCTAGTATTAGTGGAGCTAGTAGTAGTAGTAGAGCTAGTAGTAGTAGTAGAGCTAGTAGTAGTAGTAGAGCAGGTAGTAGTAAAGCTAGTAGTAGTGGAGCTAGTAGTAGAGCTAGTAGTAGTAGTAGAGCTAGTAGTAGTAGAGCTAGTAGTAGTAGTGGAGCTTTGACACAATCCTGTCTCGAAGCTCGACAGATAATTTCTATGACCTCGTTGTGGTAAACAATATCATCATAATAGCAGCACCTGAGAATCCAACTGGAATATAGCCTGCTGAGTTTAGGAATGCACTCAAGAGTGAGTACATTTATATATTTTTACATTCCAGATAGCATGTCAGATAGATAGCATGTCAGATAGATAGCATGTCAGATAGATAGCATGTCAGATAGATAGCATGTTAGATAGATAGCATGTCAGATAGATAGCATGTCAGATAGATAGCATGTTAGATAGATAGCATGTCAGATAGATAGCATGTTAGATAGATAGCATGTTAGATAGATAGCATGTCAGATAGATAGCATGTTAGATAGATAGCATGACAGATAGATAGCATGTTAGATAGATAGCATGTTAGATACATACTGTAGCATGTTAGATAGATAGCATGTCAGATAGATAGCATGTTAGATAGATAGCATGACAGATAGATAGCATGTCAGATAGATAGCATGTCAGATAGATAGCATGTCAGATAGATAGCATGTTAGATAGATAGCATGTCAGATAGATAGCATGTTAGATATATAGCATGTTAGATACATACTGTAGCATGTCAGATAGATAGCATGTCAGATAGATAGCATGTTAGATAGATAGCATGTCAGATAGATAGCATGTTAGATAGATAGCATGTTAGATAGATAGCATGTTAGATACATACTGTAGCATGTTAGATAGATAGCATGTCAGATAGATAGCATGTCAGATAGATAGCATGTCAGATAGATAGCATGTTAGATAGATAGCATGTCAGATAGATAGCATGTCAGATAGATATCAGGTGAGATTGATAGCATGTCAGATAGATAGCATGTCAGATAGATAGCATGTCAGATAGATAGCATGTCAGATAGATAGCATGTCAGATAGATAGCATGTCAGATAGATATCAGGTGAGATTGATAGCATGTCAGATAGATAGCATGTCAGATAGATAGCATGTCAGATAGATAGCATGGTAGATATATAGCATGTTAGATAGATAGCATGTTAGATACAAACTGTAGCATGTCAGATAGATAGCATGTTAGATAGATATCATGTTAGATAGATAGCATGTCAGATAGATAGCATGTTAGATAGATAGCATGTCAGATAGATAGCATGTTAGATACATACTGTAGCATGTCAGATAGATATCATGTTAGATAGATAGCATGTTAGATAGATAGCATGTTAGATACAAACTGTAGCATGTCAGATAGATAGCATGTCAGATAGATAGCATGTCAGATAGATAGCATGTCAGATAGATAGCATGTTAGATAGATAGCATGACAGATAGATAGCATGTCAGATAGATAGCATGTCAGATAGATAGCATGTCAGATAGATAGCATGTTAGATAGATAGCATGTCAGATAGATAGCATGTCAGATAGATAGCATGACAGATAGATAGCATGTCAGATAGATAGCATGGCAGATAGATAGCATGGCAGATAGATAGCAGGTCAGATAGATAGCATGGCAGATAGATAGAGATAGATAGATAGCATGTAAGATACATACTGTAGCATGTCAGATAGATAGCATGGTAGATAGATAGCATGGCAGATAGATAGCAGGTCAGATAGATAGCATGTCAGATAGATAGCATGTTAGATAGATAGCATGGCAGATAGATAGCATGTCAGATAGATAGCATGTTAGATAGATAGCATGTAAGATAGATAGCATGTCAGATAGATAGCATGTCAGATAGATAGCATGTCAGATAGATAGCATGTCAGATAGATAGCATGTCAGATAGATAGCATGTTAGATAGATAGCATGTTAGATAGATAGCATGGTAGATAGATAGCATGTTAGATAGATAGCATGTCAGATAGATAGCATGGTAGATAGATAGCATGTCAGATAGATAGCATGTTAGATAGATAGCATGTAAGATACATACTGTAGCATGTCAGATAGATATCATGTCAGATAGATAGCATGTTAGATACATACTGTAGCATGTCAGATAGATAGCATGTCAGATAGATAGCATGTTAGATATATACTGTAGCATGTCAGATAGATAGCATGTAAGATACATACTGTAGCATGTCAGATAGATAGCATGTCAGATAGCTAGCATGTCAGATAGATAGCATGACAGATAGATAGCATGTCAGATAGATAGCATGTCAGATAGATAGCATGTCAGATAGATAGCAGGTCAGATAGATAGCATGTCAGATAGATAGCATGTCAGATAGATAGCATGTCAGATAGATAGCATGTCAGATAGATAGCATGTCAGATAGATAGCAGGTCAGATAGATAGCATGTCAGATAGATAGCATGTCAGATAGATAGCATGTCAGATAGATAGCATGTTAGATATATACTGTAGCATGTCAGCTAGATGGCATGTCAGATAGATAGAGATAGATAGATAGAGCTAGTAGTAGTAGAGCTAGTAGTAGTAGTAGAGCTAGTAGTAGTAGAGCTAGTAGTAGTAGAGCTAGTAGTAGTAGTAGAGCTAGTAGTAGAGCTTGTAGTAGTAGAGATAGTAGTAGTAGAGCTAGTAGTAGAGATAGTAGTAGTAGAGCTAGTAGTAGAGCTAGTAGTAGAGCTAGTAGTAGTAGAGCTATTAGTAGAGCTAGTAGTAGTAGTAGTAGAGCTAGTAGTAGTAGTAGTAGTAGTAGATCTAGTAGTAGTAGAGCTAGTAGTAGTAGTAGAGCTAGTAGTAGTAGTGGAGCTAGTAGTAGTAAAGCTAGTAGTAGTGGAGCTAGTAGTAGTGGAGCTAGTAGTAGTAGAGCTAGTAGTAGTAGAGCTAGTAGTAGTAGAGCTAGTAGTAGTAGTAGAGCTAGTAGTAGTAGTAGAGCAGGTAGTAGTAAAGCTAGTAGTAGTGGAGCTAGTAGTAGAGCTAGTAGTAGTAGTAGAGCTAGTAGTAGAGCTAGTAGTAGTAGTGGAGCTAGTAGTAGAGCTAGTAGTAGTAGTGGAGCTAGTAGTAGAGCTAGTAGTAGTAGAGCTAGTAGTAGTAGTAGAGCTAGTAGTAGTAGTAGAGCTAGTAGTAGTAGTAGAGCAGGTAGGAGTAAAGCTAGTAGTAGTGGAGCTAGTAGTAGTGGATCTAGTAGTAGTAGAGCTAGTAGTAGTAGTAGAGCTAGTAGTAGTAGTAGAGCTAGTAGTAGTAAAGCTAGTAGTAGTGGAGCTAGTAGTAGTAGAGCTAGTAGTAGTAGTAGAGCTAGTAGTAGTAGAGCTAGTAGTAGTAGTAGAGCTAGTAGTAGTAGTAGAGCATGTAGTAGTAAAGCTAGTAGTAGTGGAGCTAGTAGTAGAGCTAGTAGTAGAGCTAGTAGTAGTAGAGCTAGTAGTAGTAGCAGAGCTAGTAGTAGTAAAGCTAGTAGTAGTGGAGCTAGTAGTAGTAGAGCTAGTAGTAGAGCTAGTAGTAGTAGAGCTAGTAGTAGTAGAGCTAGTAGTAGAGCTAGTAGTAGTAGAGCTAGTAGTAGTAGAGCTAGTAGTAGTAGTAGTAGTAGATCTAGTAGTAGTAGAGCTAATAGTAGTAGAGCTAGTAGTAGTAGAGCTAGTAGTAGTAGAGCTAGTAGTAGTAAAGCTAGTAGTAGTGGAGCTAGGTGTAGT
>NC_074669.1:63503890-63553890 GCF_029448725.1 Salvelinus fontinalis
ACCTTATCTTCCACACAAAACATCCCCTGGCATGGCACACTACCCCTTCGTTAAGAGAGGGGGTGTTAACGAGGGGTGGAAACTCAGGATACTTGACAACGAGGACTCTGAGTCAGCTAATATAAATCTCTATAAGTCTGGAACAGTAATGGTACAGGGCAATAACCCCAAACAGTTTCAGCTGGACTTTCACCTAATCGAAGAATTAGCCCAGCAGGAGAAGCTCTCCCTTGAGAAAGATACCCCCACCCCGAGCGGGGTCCACACCAAACCTCTTCATTATATAACCCCACAGACGAGCCACCCCCAGCAGACAGTCAACCTCCCAGCACAGAGTACTTCTCCCTCAATTGAAAATGAAGGATACATTTACCCAGCTGGAGGTAAGGCAGGTGGAGCTGGAACAGCAGGTGATTACACTCCAGTCAGCACAAGACCCAGACAACAGTCCAGCACAACAACACCAACTTAACTAGAGCTGGAGGTGGAGAGAGACATATCTGCACTCTGGACAGTGGTGAGACAACATCTACAAGAGAAAGAGCAGGAGCAGGAGAAGAACAGAGCACTAGAGCAGAGGACCAGAGTCCTGGAGGAGAGGATCAGACTGCTGGAGGAGAGGATCAGACTGCTGGAGGAGAGGTTGAGGGGGGATGGAGGAGAGGATCAGACTGCTGGAGGAGAGGGTGAGGGGGGGTGGAGGAGAGGTTGAGGGGGATGAAGGAGAGGTTGAGGGGGATGGAGGAGAGGTTGAGGGGGATGGAGGAGAGGTTGAGGGGGATGGAGGAGAGGTTGAGCAGGGTGGAGGAGAGGTTGAGGGGGATGGAGAGGTTGAGGGGGTGGAGGAGAGGTTGAGGGGGGTGGAGGAGAGGTTGAGGGGGATGGAGGAGAGGTTGAGGGGGATGGAGGAGAGGTTGAGGGGGATGGAGGAGAGGATCAGACTGCTGGAGGAGAGGGAGAGGGGGATGGCGTGTGACAGAGAACAACCCACTAGAGAGGTGGCCATCCCCCGCAGAGAAGCCAGCAGAACAACCCGCCTCAACTCCCGACAAAAGTCTCGACACCACAGCAGAAATCAAATCATCACAAATTAAATGTATTTATAAAGCCCTTCTTACATCAGCTGATATCTCAAAGTGCTGTACAGAAACCCAGCCTAAAACCCCCCAAACAGCAAGCAATGCAGGTGTAGAAGCACGGTGGCTCGGGAAAACTGCCTAGAAAGGCCAAAACAAGAACAGTCCACACCAGACCCTGACCATAGCGTTGACATCACAGCAGAACAGGCAAATGAAGAACCCCAAGCCCAGCAGCTCTCACCCCCTCTGAGCACCTCCCCTGTCAGCCACCCTGATAGCCCTCCTGACCAAATAGGTTCACCCAGCGCCACCTAGACCTTCTGTCTGAGGACCAACTAGGGTCACCCAGCCCCCCCTAGACCTTCTGTCTGAGGACAAACGAGGTTCACCCAGCGCCACCTAGACCTTCTGTCTGAGGACCAACTAGGTTCACCCAGCGCCCCCTAGACCTTCTGTCTGAGGACCAACTAGGGTCACCCAGCCACATAATAATACACCCAGCGCCCCCTAGACCTTCTGTCTGAGGACCAACTAGGGTCACCCAGCCACATAATAATACACCCAGCACGCCCTAGACCTTCTGTCTGAGGACCAACTAGGTTCACCCAGCGCCACCTAGACCTTCTGTCTGAGGACCAACTAGGTTCACCCAGCCACATAATAATACACCCAGCGCCCCCTAGACCTTCTGTCTGAGGACCAACTAGTTCACCCAGCGCCCCCTAGACCTTCTGTCTGAGGACCAACTAGGTTCACCCAGCGCCCCCTAGACCTTCTGTCTGAGGACCAACTAGGTTCACCCAGCGCCACCTAGACCTTCTGTCTGAGGACCAACTAGGGTCACCCAGCCACATAATAATACACCCAGCGCCCCCTAGACCTTCTGTCTGAGGACCAACTAGGGTCACCCAGCGCCACCTAGACCTTCTGTCTGAGGACCAACTAGGGTCACCCAGCCACATAATAATACACCCAGCGCCCCCTAGACCTTCTGTCTGAGGACCAACTAGGGTCACCCAGCCACATAATAATACACCCAGCCCCCCCTAGACCTTCTGTCTGAGGACCAACTAGGGTCACCCAGCGCCCCCCTAGACCTTCTGTCTGAGGACCAACTAGGTTCACCCAGCCACATAATAATACACCCAGCGCCCCCTAGACCTTCTGTCTGAGGACCAACTAGGTTCACCCAGCCACATAATAATACACCCAGCCCCCCCTAGACCTTCTGTCTGAGGACCAACTAGGGTCACCCAGCGCCCCCTAGACCTTCTGTCTGAGGACCAACTAGGTTCACCCAGCGCCCCCTAGACCTTCTGTCTGAGGACCAACTAGGTTCACCCAGCGCCCCCTAGACCTTCTGTCTGAGGACCAACTAGGTTCACCCAGCCCCCCCTAGACCTTCTGTCTGAGGACCAACTAGGTTCACCCAGCGCCCCCTAGACCTTCTGTCTGAGGACCAACTAGGTTCACCCAGCGCCCCCTAGACCTTCTGTCTGAGGACCAACTAGGTTCACCCAGCGCCCCCTAGACCTTCTGTCTGAGGACCAACTAGGTTCACCCAGCCACATAATAATACACCCAGCGCCCCCTAGTCCTTCTGTCTGAGGACCAACTAGGGTCACCCAGCCACATAATAATACACACAGGCACAAACGACCTGAGAGCACAGCAGGAAAGGGTGGCCACAGCACTGAAGGGAGTGCCCAACGCACAAGTGGTTATCTGCGCCCTGCTACAACTGCGCCCTGCTTTTTGGGGGGTTGACGTCACTTCCTCTTGAATTTGCAGACGTGTTGCTGTGCGTTTTGTTGCTGTGCGTTTTGTTGCCAACCTTACTTTGCTAGCTGACAACTTTACGTTTTTTTCTTTTTACTTTTTAATTACCGTTTATATTTTTAGTTTTTCCATCACAACTTTTTTCCCTCATTCAACTTTTTCACTCCGGACGCTTTATCTGGACATGGTTCGTCAGTACTTTCAACAGCCGAAGCTAAGTAGTAACATTAACATGATGTCTTTTAATTGCAGTCGCTGTACTCATAATATACAGGAGAACGATCGCCTTACGGCGAAAATAGCTGTGCTACAAGCCCAGCTTCAGACGCAATCGTTAGGCAAGGGTAATTTCAGTGTAGGAAAGGAAGAAACAGCTTATGTGCCACCAGTAAGTACAGATAGTAACGTTAGTATAAACGCCCCCGCACAGTCCCCGCAGCCGGACAACTTTCTCATAGCTTCTGGAGGGAAATGCTGTAGGAATGCTCAACTGGTGTCGCTCATTCAGCCGACAGAAACTTTCAACCGGTTTTCCCCATTAAGTAGCGAGTCGGAGTCTGAGGCCGAGTTTTCTCTTGTCTCTACTCCTCCCGTTACAGGGTCTGAGACGCCGAAGGCTCCCACCATTAGCTCTGACAAATTGAAAAGCCTAGTCATTGGCGACTCCATTACCCGCAGTATTAGACTTAAAACGAATCACCCAGCGATCATACACTGTTTACCAGGGGGCAGGGCTACCAACGTTAAGGCTAATCTGAAGATGGTGCTGGCTAAAGCTAAAACTGTCGAGTGTAGAGAGTATAGAGATATTGTTATCAATGTCTGCACCAACGATGTTAGGATGAAACAGTCAGAGGTCACCAAGCGCAACACAGCTTCAGCGTGTAAATCAGCTAGAAAGATGTGTCGGCATCGAGTAATTGTCTCTGGCCCCCTCCCAGTTAGGGGGAGTGACGAGCTCTACAGCAGAGTCTCACAACTCAATCGCTGGTTGAAAACTGTTTTCTGCCCTTCCCAAAAGAAAGAATTTGTAGATAATTGTTCCCTCTTTCTGGGACTCACCCACAAACAGGACCAAGCCTGACCTGCTGAGGAGTGACGGACTCCATCCTAGCTGGAGGGGTGCTCTCATCTTATCTACCAACATAGGCAGGGCTCTAACTCCACAATGCAATAGGGTGCAGGCCAGGCAGCAGGCTGTTAGCCAACCTGCCAGCTTAGTGGATTCTGCCACTAGCATAGTCAGTGTAGTCAGCTCAGCCATCCCCATTGAGACTGTGTCTGTGCCTCGACCTAGGTTGGGCAAAACTAAACATGGCGGTGTTCACCTTAGCAATCTCATTAGGATAAAGACCTCCTCCATTCCTGCCATTATTGAAAGAGATCGTGATACCTCACATCTCAAAATAGGGTTACTTAATGTTAGATCCCTCACTTCAAAGGCAGTTATAGTCAATTAACTAATCACTGATCACAATCTTGATGTGATTGGCCTGACTGAAACATGGCTTAAGCCTGATGAATTTACTGTGTTAAATGAGGCCTCACCTCCTGGTTACACTAGTGACCATATCCCCCGTGCATCCCGCAAAGACGGAGGTGTTGCTAACATTTACGATAGCAAATTTCAATTTACAAAAAAGAAAATGACGTTTTCGTCTTTTGAGCTTCTAGTCATGAAATCTATGCAGCCTACTCAATCATTTTTTATAGCTACTGTTTACAGGCCTCCTGGGCCATATACAGCGTTCCTCTCTGAGTTCCCTGAATTCCTATCGGACCTTGTAGTCATAGCAGATAATATTCTAATTTTTGGTGATTTTAATATTCATATGGAAAAGTCCACAGACCCACTCCAAAAGGCTTTCGGACCATCATCGACTCAGTGGGTTTTGTCCAACATGTCTCTGGACCTACTCACTGCCACAGTCATACTCTGGACCTAGTTTTGTCCCATTAAATAAATGTTGTAGATCTTAATGTTTTTCCTCATAATCCTGGACTATCGGACCACCATTTTATTACGTTTGAAATCGCAACAAATAATCTGCTCAGACTCCAACCAAGGAGCATCAAAAGTCGTGCTATAAATTCTCAGACAACACAAAAATTCCTTGATGCCCTTCCAGACTCCTTCTGCCTACCCAAGGACGTCAGAGGACAGAAATCAGTTAACCACTTAACTGAGGAACTCAATTTAACCTTGCGCAATACCCCAGATGCAGTTGCACCCCTAAAAACTAAAAACATTTGTCATAAGAAACTAGCTCCCTGGTATACAGAAAATACCCGAGCTCTGAAGCAAGCTTCCAGAAAATTGGAACGGAAATGGCGCCACACCAAACTGGAAGACTTCCGACTAGCTTGGAAAGACAGTACCGTGCAGTACCGAAGAGCCCTCACTGCTGCTCGATCATCCTACTTTTCCAACTTAATTGAGGAAAATAAGAACAATCCAAAATGTATTTTTGATACTGTTGCAAAGCTAACTAAAAAGCAGCATTCCCCAAGAGAGGATGGCTTTCACTTCAGCAGTAATAAATTCATGAACTTCTTTGAGGAAAAGATCATGATCATTAGAAAGCAAATTACAGATTCCTCTTTAAATCTGCGTATTCCTCCAGGGCTTAGCTGTCCTGGATCTGCACAGCTCTGCCAGGGCCTGGGATCGGCAGAGACACTTAAGTGTTTTAGTACTATATCTCTTGACACAATGATGAAAATAATCATGGCCTCTAAACCTTCAAGCTGCATACTGGATCCTATTCCTACTAAACTACTGAAAGAGCTGCTTCCTGTGCTTGGCCCTCCTATGTTGAACATAATAAACAGCTCTCTATCCACCGGATGTGTACCAAACTCACTAAAAGTGGCAGTAATAAAGCCTCTCTTGAAAAAGCCAAACCTTGACCCGGAAAATATAAAAAACTATCGGCCTATATCGAATTTTCCATTCCTCTCAAATTTTTTTGAAAAAACTGTTGCACAGCAACTCACTGCCTTCCTGAAGACAAACAATGTATACGAAATGCTTCAGTCTGATTTTAGACCCCATCATAGCACTGGCACTGCACTTGTGAAGGTGGTAAATTACCTTTGAATGGCGTCAGACCGATCCTCTGCATCTGTCCTCGTGCTACTAGACCTTAGTGCTGCATTTGATACCATCGATCACCACATTCTTTTGGAGATACTGGAAACACAAATTGGTCTACACGGACCAGTTCTGGCCTGGTTTAGATCTTACCTGTCGGAAAGATATCAGTTTGTCTCTGTGAATGGTTTGTCTTCTGACAAATCAACTGTACATTTCGGTGTTCCTCAAGGTTCCGTTTTAGGACCACTATTGTTTTCACTATATATTTTACCTCTTGGGGATGTTATTCGAAAACATAATGTTAACTTTCACTGCTATGTGGATGACACACAGCTGTACATTTCAATGAAACATGGTGAAGCCCCAAAATTGCCCTCGCTAGAAGCCTGTGTTTCAGACATAAGGAAGTGGATGGCTGAAAACGTTCTACTTTTAAACTCGGACAAAACAGAGAACAGAAAACCCACCACTCCACCCTGGACTTGAACAGCCTCTATGACCAGGTCCCCCTCTACAAGGCAGCAGTGCCCACCTTCGCCAGGACTCTAAAGGACATCGCTCTCAAACGTAGCACCAACACTTCACACAGGAGCACCAGATCAATAGACACCCCGCCCAGACCAGTGAGACACTCTCCCACACCCTCAGCACACATGGGGACAAACATCTACCAGGAGGTGACAGCATTCCCTCCCCCATATGCCCCCCTAGGCACAACTATGACAACATAACCAACAAAAACGGGTCACAACTCCTGCAGCTCTGTCGCACGCTGGATATGTACATAGTCAATGGTAGGCTTTGAAGGGACTCCTATGGTAGGTACACCTATAGCTCATCTCTTGGCAGTAGTACTGTAGACTACTTTATCACTGACCTCAACCCAGAGTCTCTCAGAGCGTTCACAGTCAGCCCACTGACACCCCTATCAGATCATAGCAAAATCACAGTCTACTTGAACAGAGCAATACTCAATCATGAGGCATCAAAGCCAAAGGAACCGAGTAACATTAAGAAATGCTATAGATGGAAGGAATGCATCCAATCTCTTTTAGACAACTTCCTGGGTAAAACGTTCCACTGTAATAGTGAAGCTGTAAACTTGGCAGTAGAAAATCTTAACAGTATATTTGACCTCTCAGCTTCCCTGTCAAATCTAAAAAATCTGAAATAGAAAACCGAAGAAAATGAAAAACAATGACAAATGGTTTGATGAAGAATGCAAAAAATCGAAGAAAGAAATTGAGAAACCTGTCCAACCAAAAACATAGAGACCCAGAAAATCTGAGTCTACGCCTTCACTATGGTGAATCACTAAATCAATACAGAAATACACTACAGAAAAAGAAGGAACAGCACGACAGAAATGAGCTTAATGTAATTGAAGAAGCCATAGACTCAAACCACTTCTAGGAAAATTGGAAAACACTAAACAAACAACAACACAAAGAATTATCTATCCAAAATGGGTAAACCACTTCTCCAATCTTTTTGGCTCTATAACAAAGCACAAACAGCAAAAACATATACATGATCAAATACAAATCTTAGAATCAACTATGAAAGACTACCAGAACCCACTGGATTCTCCAATTACCTTGAATAAGTTACAGGACAAAATAAAAACCCTCCAACCCAAAAAGGCCTGTGGTGTTGATGGTATCCTCAATGGAATGATCAAATATACAGACAACAAATTCCAATTGGCTATACTAAAACTCTTTAACATCGTCCTTAGCTCTGGCATCTTCCCCAATATTTGGAACCAAGGACTGTCACCCCAATCCACAAAAGTGGAGACAAATTTGACCCCAATAACTACTGTGGGATATGGGTCAACAGCAACCCTGGGAAAATCCTCTGCATTATCATTAACAGCAGACTTGTACATTTGCTCAGTGAAACCAATGTACTGAGCAAATGTCAAATTGGCTTTTTACCAAATTAAAACAGACCATGTATTCACCCTGCACACCTTAACTGAAAAATAAACAAACCAAAACAAAGGCAAAGTCTTCTCATGCTTTGTTGATTTCAAAAAAGCCTTCGACTCAATTAGGCATGAGGGTCTGCTATACAAATTGATGGAAAGTGGTGTTGGGGGTAAAACATACGACATTATAAAATCCTTATACACAAACAACAAGTGTGGGGTTAAAATAGTCAAAAAACACACACATTTCTTCACACAGGGTCGTGGGGTGAGACAGGGATGCAGCTTAAGCCCCTCTTCAAAATATATGTCAACGAATTGGCGCGGGCACTAGAACAGTCTGCAGCACCCGGCCTCACCCTACCTGAATCTGAAGTCAAATGTCTACTGTTTGCTGATGATCTGGTGCTTCTGTCACCAACCAAGGAGGGCCTACAGCAGCACCTAGATCTTCTGCACAGATTCTACCAGACCTGGGCCCTGACAGTAAATCTCAGTAAAACCAAAATAATGGTGTTCCAAAAAAGGTCCAGTCGCCAGGACCACAAATACAAATTCCATCTAGACACCGTTGCCCTAGAGCACACAAAAAACTATACATATCTCGGCCTAAACATCAGCACCACAGGTAAATTCCACAAAGCTGTGAACAATCTGAGAGACAAGGCAAGAAGGGCATTCTATGCCATCAAAAGGAACATAAAATTCAACATACCAATTAGGATCTGGATAAAAATACTTGAATCAGTTATAGAACCCATTGCCCTTTATGGTTGTGAGGTCTGGGGTCCGCTCACCAACCAAGTATTCACAAAATGGGACAATTGAATTGAGAGAGAGAGCTAGAGAGAGAGAGAATATGCTGTTACAGATCTTCAGTATCTCCTCCCCCAGAGTGATGATAATGCTGTTATCCTTCAGCTGAAAAGAAGGAGATACATTGGTTTTCCTGTCACCATAAAGGCCAGTTGATTTCAACATTTTGTTTGGAAAGTACCTCAATACAAAGAAGTATTTGGAAAGTCCTTCCTGAACCTATTCTTCTAACAGATCAATTGAGAACCATCGTTTGAAGTTCATAATTTATCTTCTAAATAATCTATAGTTTCTACTTCTTTACTCAAGACCTCTGACAAGTGAAAATATAAATGTAACAAGGTACATTACGTCAAGGAAAAGTAGAGACAAACTATCAATATCTAAGAGACAGAGAGAGAGAGAGAGAGAGAGAGAGAGAGAGAGAGAGACAGAAAGACAGAAAGAGAGAGAGGGAGACAGAAAGAGAGAGAGAGAGAGAGAGAGAGAGAGAGGGAGACAGAAAGAGAGAGAGAGACAGACAGACAGACAGACAGACAGACAGACAGACAGACAGACAGACAGACAGACAGACAGACAGACAGACAGACAGACAGACAGACAGACAGAGAGAGAGAGAGAGAGAGAGAGAGAGAGAGAGAGAGAGAGAGAGAGAGAGAGACAGAGACAGAGACAGAGACAGAGAGAGAGAGACGAAGAGAGAGAGAGAGAGAGAGAGAGAGACAGAGACAGAGAGAGAGAGACGAAGAGAGAGAGAGAGAGAGAGACGAAGAGAGAGAGAGATACAGGGAGAGACAGAGACAGAGACAGAGACAGAGAGAGAGATACAGGGAGAGAGAGAGACGAAGAGAGAGATACAGGGAGAGAGAGAGAAACCCTATCCCCAAATAGATAGCAAGACTAATCTCACCCTGTCCTGCACATTCACCAGGCATCAGACGACGCCACATGAAAACGAAACACTCCTAGCATCTCAAACAGCACACTCTCTTATAAAGTGCACTAGTTATCAAATCAAAAAGTCCAATCAAATTTGATTAGTCACGTGCGCCGAATACAAAACCAACAATGCAGTTAAAAAAATAAGTAAAAGTAACAAGTAATTATTTACATTTACATAATTATTTATGAATTATTAAAGAGCAGCAGTGAAATAACAATAGCGAGAATATACACAGGGGGGTACCGGTACAGAGTCAATGTGCGGGGGCACCGGTTAGTTGGTTGTAATATATAACATGTAATATGTACATGTAGAGAGTAGCAGCGGTGTAAAAGAGTGGGGGGGGTGGGGGGGTGGGCAATGCAAATAGTCTGGGTTGCCATTTGATTCGGTGTTCTGGAGTCTTATGGCTTGGGGGGTAGAAGCTGTTTAGTAGCCTCTTGGAAATAGACCTGGTGCTCCGGTACCGCTTGCCGTGCGGTAGCAGAGAGAACATTCTAGGATAAAGGGGGGTGGAATCTTTGACAATTTTTAGGGTCTTCCTCTGACACCGCCTGGTTAGAGGTCCTGGAGGGCAGGAAGCTTGGCCCCGGTTCGCACTACCCTCTGTCGTGCCTTGAGGTCGGAGGCCAAGCAGTTGCCAATCCAGGCAGTGATGCAACCAGTCAGAATGCTCTCGATGGTGCAGCTGTAGAACTTTTGAGGATCTGACGACCCATACCAAACCTTTTCAGTCTCCTGAGGGGGAATAGGTTTTGTCATGTCCTCTTCACGACTGTCTTGGTGTGGTTGGACCATGTTAGTTTGTTGGTGATGTGGACACCAAGGGACTTGAAGCTCTCAACCTGCTCCACTGCAGCCCCGTCAATGAGAATGGGGGAGTGCTCGGTCCTCTTTTTCCTGTGGTCCACAATAATCTCCTTTGTCTTGATGACTTTGAGGGAGAGGTTGTTGTCCTGGCACCACACGGCCAGGTCTCTGACCTCCTCCCTATAGGCTGTCTCGTCGTTGTCGGTGATCAGGCCTACCACTGTTGTGTCATCGGCAAACTCAATGATGGTGTTGGAGTCGTGCCTGGCCGTGCAGTCATGAGTGAACAGGGAATACAGTAGAGGACTGAGCCTGGAACCCTGAGGGGCCACTGTGTTGAGGATCAGCGTGGCGGGTGTGTTGTTACCTACCCTTACCACCTAGGGGCAACCGGTTAGGAAGTCCAGGATCCAGTTGCAGAGGGAGGTGTTTAGTCCCAGGGTCCTTAGCTTAGTGATGAGCTTTGAGGGCACTATGGTGTTGAACGCTGAGCTGTAGTCAATAAATAACATTCTCACATAGGTCTTCCTTTTGTCAAGGTGGGAAAGGGCAGTGTGGAGTGCAATAGAGATTGCCTGTTTGATGGTTCGCCGGAGGGCATAGCAGGATTTATTATAAGCTTCCGAGTTAGCGTCCAGCTCCTTGAAAGCGGCAGCTCTATCCTTTAGCTCAGTGCGGATGCTGCCTATGATCCATGACTTCTGGTTGGGGTATGTACGTACGGTCACTTTGGGGACGACATAATCGATACACTTATTAATGAAGCCAATGACTGATGTGGTGTACTGCTCAATGCCATCGGAGGAATCCCGGAACATATTCCAGTCTGTGCTAGCAAAACAGTCCTGTAGCTTAGCATCTGCTTCATCTGAACACTGTTTTATTGATCTAGTCACTGGTGCTTCCTGCTTTAGTTTTTGCTTGTAAAGCAGGAATCAGGAGGATATAATTATGGTCAGATTTGCCAAATGGAGGGTGAGGGAGAGATTTGTATGCGTCTCTGTGTGTGGAGTAAAGGTGGTCTAGAGTTTTTTTACCCCTCTGGTTGCACATTTAACATGCTGATAGAAATTTGGTAAAACTGATTTAAGTTTCTAAAGTCCCCAGCTACTAGGAGCACCGCCTCTGGGTGAGCATTTTCCATGTTTGCTTATGGCGGTATACAGCACATTTAATACTGTCTTTGTGCCAGATTCTGGCTGTGGTGGAATGTAAACAGCTACAAAGAATACCGATGAAAACTCTCTAGGTAGGTAGTGTGGTCTACAGCTTATCATGAGATACTCTACCTCATAGCTCGAGGCTTCCTTCGATATCGTGCACCAGCTGTTATTTACAAAAATACATAGTCCTCCGCCCCTTACCGGATGCCGCTGTTCTATCCTGCCGGTACAGCGTATAACCAGCCAGCTGTATGTTGAGAGTGTCGTCATTCAGACGAAGCATAATATATTACAGTTTTGGATGTCCCGTTGGTAGTTTAATCTTCCCCGTAGGTCATCTATTTTATTGTCCAGATTGGAAGTTTGCTAGCAGAATGGAAGGAAGTGGGCTTTATTCAATCGCCTACCAATTCTCAGAAGGCTGTCCGCCCTCCGGTCCGCCCTCCGGTCCCATTTTTCTCCGCCTCCTCTTCACACAAATCATGGGGATCTGGGCCTGTTCCCGAGAAAGCAGCATATCGTTTGCGTCGGCCTCGTCATACTCGTTAAAGGGGGGAAAAAAAAGGATTCTGCCAGTACGTGGTGAATAATCTCAGTCCTGACGTCCATGAGTTAGTTTTGGTCATAAGAGGCGGTAGCGGCAACATTATTTACAAAATAAGCAAACAAACAAAAGACAATCGGTTGGGGACACGTAAAACGCCTGCCTTCTTCTCCGTCTTACTAGCTGACCAGAGACCTAAGGGCCCTGGTTAAAAGAAGTGCACTATGGAGGAAGTAGGGTGCCATTTGAGATGCTGCCCTAGTCTGCTGATGAAGACGTAGGAAGGTCAAAGGTGAGATGCAGCCATAGTCGGCTGATGAAGACGTAGGAAGGTCAAAGGTGAGATGCTGCCCTAGTCAGCTGATGAAGACGTAGGAAGGCCAAAGGAGAGATGCAGCCCTAGTCAGCTGATGAAGACGTAGGAAGGCCAAAGGAGAGATGCAGCCCTAGTCTGCTGATGAAGACGTAGGAATGCCAAAGGTGAGATGCAGCCCTAGTCTGCTGATGAAGACGTAGGAATGCCAAAGGAGCAGTTTAGAGACGGAACACCTTTCCTCTTCCTCTGACAGTTTAAACTGGGAATTATTTCACTGAGAAATGAGGGCGTCGGACGAGGGCTTCCTCTGACAGTTTAAACTGGGAATTATTTCACTGAGAAATGAGGGCATCGGACGAGGGCTTCCTCTGACAGTTTAAACAGGGAATTATTTCACAGAGAAATGAGGGCATCGGACGAGGGCTTCCTCTGACAGTTTAAACAGGGAATTATTTCACTGAGAAATGAGGGCATCGGACGAGGGCTTCCTCTGACAGTTTAAACAGGGAATTATTTCACAGAGAAATGAGGGCATCGGACGAGGGCTTCCTCTGACAGTTTAAACTGGGAATTATTTCACAGAGAAATGAGGGCATCGGACGAGGGCTTACTCTGACAGTTTAAACAGGGAATTATGTCACAGAGAAATGAGGGCATCGGACGAGGGCTTCCTCTGACAGTTTAAACAGGGAATTATGTCACAGAGAAATGAGGGCATCGGACGAGGGCTTCCTCTGACAGTTTAAACTGGGAATTATTTCACAGAGAAATGAGGGCATCGGACGATGCCTTCCTCTGACAGTTTAAACAGGGAATTATTTCACAGAGAAATGAGGGCATCGGACGAGGGCTTCCTCTGACAGTTTAAACTGGGAATTATTTCACAGAGAAATGAGGGCATCGGACGAGGGCTACCTCTGACAGTTTAAACTGGGAATTATTTCACTGAGAAATGAGGGCATCGGACGAGGGCTTCCTCTGACAGTTTTAACTGGGAATTATTTCACTGAGAAATGAGGGCATCGGACGAGGGCTTCCTCTGACAGTTTAAACAGGGAATTATGTCACAGAGAAATGAGGGCATCGGACGAGGGGGTTATCTGACATGGCATCCTATTTCCTGTACAGTGATTTAGCTCTGATTTACTTATTAGAGGAGGTTTTGTGAGTGATGCCTATTGGTCTGTAGAATGGAGCTTTTCTCCAGTTTATTATAGAAGCTGCCCACGTAGATTATAAAACAATATATACAGTATATTTAACCAGGCCAGTCAGTTAAGAACACATTCTTATTTTCAACAACAGCCTAGGAACAGTGGGTTAACTGCCTTGTTCAGGGGAACAGTGGGTTAACTGCCTTGTTCAGGGGAACAGTGGGTTAACTGCCTTGTTCAGGGGAACAGTGGGTTAACTGCCTTGTTCAGGGGAACAGTGGGTTAACTGCCTTGTTCAGGGGAACAGTGGATTAAACTGCCTTGTTCAGGGGAACAGTGGGTTAACTGCCTTGTTCAGGGGAACAGTGGGTTAACTGCCTTGTTCAGGGGAACAGTGGGTTAACTGCCTTGTTCAGGGGAACAGTGGGTTAACTGCCTTGTTCAGGGGAACTGTGGATTAAACTGCCTTGTTCAGGGGAACAGTGGGTTAACTGCCTTGTTCAGGGGAACAGTGGGTTAACTGCCTTGTTCAGGGGAACAGTGGGTTAACTGTCTTGTTCAGGGGAACAGTGGGTTAACTGCCTTGTTCAGGGGAACAGTGGGTTAACTGCCTTGTTCAGGGGAACAGTGGGTTAACTGCCTTGTTCAGGGGAACAGTGGGTTAACTGCCTTGTTCAGGGGCAGAATGACAGATGTTTTACCTTATCAGCTCGGGGATTGGATCTTGCAAACTTTCAGGTTACTAGTCCAACCCTCTAACCACTAGGCTACCTGCCTCCCCTCTCTAACCACTAGGCTACCTGCCTCCCCCCTCTAACCACTAGGCTACCTGCCTCCCCTCTCTAACCACTAGGCTACCTGCCTCCCCCCCTCTAACCACTAGTCTACCTGCCTCCCCTCTCTAACCACTAGTCTACCTGCCTCCCCCCTCTAACCACTAGGCTACCTGCCTCCCCCCACTAACCACTAGGCTACCTGCCTCCCCCCTCTAACAACTAGGCTACCTGCCTCCCCCCTCTAACAACTAGGCTACCTGCCTCCCCCCTCTAACCACTAGGCTACCTGCCTCCCCCCTCTAACCACTAGCCTACCTGCGTCCCCCTCTAACCACTAGGCTACCTGCCTCCCCCCTCTAACCACTAGGCTACCTGCCTCCCCCCTCTAACCACTAGGCTACCTGCCTCCCCCCTCTAACCACTAGGCTACCTGCCGCACCAACTTCGATCAAACCCGGACGACGCTGAGCCAATTGTGCGTCGCCCTATGGGACTCCTAATCACGGCCCGGATGTGATACAGCCTAGATTCGAACCAGGGACTGTAGTGACTCCTCCGACCGCTCCGCCACTCGGGAGAATCTCAGTGGAAAGTAGTGCACTACATTGGGAATAAGGAGCCATGTCAGACTAAGGCCAATAGCTGAGACTTCTACATCTACGTCCTGTAGAGAAAAACCAGCCTTGGATCCACAGTACACAGTCCACACAGATACAAACACTGTGACAGTCACTGTGCAGACAGATATAGGCTAGGTCACGTATCCAGACAGGGCAACTAGAACTGGGCCACGACGGTCAAAGAAAGGGGTTCCCGTGCCACTACTCAGTGCCCTAGGTAGCCACTAACGTACCTGCAACATGTTTTTAGCCCGCGAGCCACGAGCATTAGATGAGCCTGAAGGTGAAGCACAGCCAGACAGACCATCAGTAACGTGTTAGAGAGAAGCTCCAACCCTGCCCTGATAAAGGGGGGAAAGACAGACCATCAGTAACCCGGTAGAGAGAAGCTCCAACCCTGCCCTGATAAAGGGGGGAAAGACAGACCATCAGTAACCCGGTAGAGAGAAGCTCCAACCCTGCCCTGATAAAGGGGGGAAAGACAGACCATCAGTAACCCGGTAGAGAGAAGCTCCAACCCTGCCCTGATAAAGACAGACCATCAGTAATGCGGTAGAGAGAAGCTCCAACCCTGCCCTGATAAAGACAGACCATCAGTAACACGTTAGAGAGAAGCTCCAACCCTGCCCTGATAAAGACAGACCATCAGTAAGGCGGTAGAGAGAAGCTCCAACCCTGCCCTGATAAAGACAGACCATCAGTAACGTGTTAGAGAGAAGCTCCAACCCTGCCCTGATAAAGACAGACCATCAGTAAGGCGGTAGAGAGAAGCTCCAACCCTGCCCTGATAAAGACAGACCATCAGTAATGTGTTAGAGAGAAGCTCCAACCCTGCCATGATAAAGACAGACCATCAGTAAGGCGGTAGAGAGAAGCTCCAACCCTGCCCTGATAAAGACAGACCATCAGTAACCCGGTAGAGAGAAGCTCCAACCCTGCCCTGATAAAGACAGACCATCAGTAATGTGTTAGAGAGAAGCTCCAACCCTGCCCTGATAAAGACAGACCATCAGTAAGGCGGTAGAGAGAAGCTCCAACCCTGCCCTGTTAAAGACAGACCATCAGTAACACGTTAGAGAGAAGCTCCAACCCTGCCCTGATAAAGACAGACCATCAGTAATGTGTTAGAGAGAAGCTCCAACCCTGCCCTGATAAAGACAGACCATCAGTAAGGCGTTAGAGAGAAGCTCCAACCCTGCCCTGATAAAGACAGACCATCAGTAAGGTGTTAGAGAGAAGCTCCAACCCTGCCCTGATAAAGACAGACCATCAGTAAGGTGGTAGAGAGAAGCTCCAACCCTGCCCTGATAAAGACAAACCATCAGTAAGGTGTTAGAGAGAAGCTCCAACCCTGCCCTGATAAAGACAGACCATCAGTAACCCGGTAGAGAGAAGCTCCAACCCTGCCCTGATAAAGACAGACCATCAGTAAGGCGGTAGAGAGAAGCTCCAACCCTAACCTGATAAAGACAGACCATCAGTAAGGCATTAGAGACAAGCTCCAACCCTGCCCTGATAAAGACAGACCATCAGTAACACGTTAGAGAGAAGCTCCAACCCTGCCCTGATAAAGACAGACCATCAGTAAGGTGTTAGAGAGAAGCTCCAACCCTGCCCTGATAAAGACAGACCATCAGTAATGTGTTAGAGAGAAGCTCCAACCCTGCCCTGATAAAGACAGACCATCAGTAAGGCGGTAGAGAGAAGCTCCAACCCTGCCCTGATAAAGACAGACCATCAGTAAGGCATTAGAGAGAAGCTCCAACCCTGCCCTGATAAAGACAGACCATCAGTAAGGTGTTAGAGAGAAGCTCCAACCCTGCCATGATAGAGACAGACCATCAGTAAGGTGTTAGAGAGAAGCTCCAACCCTGCCCTGATAAAGACAGACCATCAGTAAGGCGGTAGAGAGAAGCTCCAACCCTGCCCTGATAAAGACAGACCATCAGTAAGGCGGTAGAGAGAAGCTCCAACCCTGCCCTGATAAAGACAGACCATCAGTAACACATTAGAGAGAAGCTCCAACCCTGCCCTGATAAAGACAGACCATCAGTAACCCGGTAGAGAGAAGCTCCAACCCTGCCCTGATAAAGACAGACCATCAGTAAGGTGTTAGAGAGAAGCTCCAACCCTGCCCTGATAAAGACAGACCATCAGTAAGGTGGTAGAGAGAAGCTCCAACACTGCCCTGATAAAGACAGACCATCAGTAACCCGGTAGAGAGAAGCTCCAACCCTGCCCTGATAAAGACAGACCATCAGTAAGGCATTAGAGAGAAGCTCCAACCCTGCCCTGATAAAGACAGACCATCAGTAACCCGGTAGAGAGAAGCTCCAACCCTGCCCTGATAAAGACAGACCATCAGCAACACATTAGAGAGAAGCTCCAACCCTGCCCTGATAAAGACAGACCATCAGCAACACATTAGAGAGAAGCTCCAACCCTGCCCTGATAAAGACAGACCATCAGTAACCCGGTAGAGAGAAGCTCCAACCCTGCCCTGATAAAGACAGACCATCAGCAACACATTAGAGAGAAGCTCCAACCCTGCCCTGATAAAGACAGACCATCAGTAACCCGGTAGAGAGAATCTCCAACCCTGCCCTGATAAAGACAGACCATCAGTAAGGTGTTAGAGAGAAGCTCCAACCCTGCCCTGATAAAGACAGACCATCAGTAACACGTTAGAGAGAAGCTCCAACCCTGCCCTGATAAAGACAGACCATCTGTAAGGCATTAGAGAGAAGCTCCAACCCTGCCCTGATAAAGACAGACCATCAGTAACGCGTTAGAGAGAAGCTCCAACCCTGCCCTGATAAAGACAGACCATCAGTAACCCGGTAGAGAGAATCTCCAACCCTGCCCTGATAAAGACAGACCATCAGTAAGGTGTTAAAGAGAATCTCCAACCCTGCCCTGATAAAGACAGACCATCAGTAACCCGGTAGAGAGAAGCTCCAACCCTGCCCTGATAAAGACAGACCATCAGTAACCCGGTAGAGAGAAGCTCCAACCCTGCCCTGATAAAGACAGACCATCAGTAACCCGGTAGAGAGAAGCTCCAACCCTGCCCTGATAAAGGGGAGAAAGAACGGTAACATGTGTTTGTCCTTCTGTCTATGAATTATTCAAGAGAACCTGTCATCTTCCCTTTAGGCCTGTATAGAGTTCTGCCTCCTGGTGAACGAACGAACACGCACGCACACGCACACGCACACGCACACACACACACACACACACACACACACACACACACACACACACTGTCCTCACCTCAGCAGCTGCCAGCTGGAGCAGAACTTTCTTTTTAAAAGCTGCAAATGACAATGTCTGTTTCACACCCTTTTATAGTGCACTAGGGAATAGGGAGCATGTTATAGTGCACTAGGGAATAGGGAACCTTTTATAGTGCACTAGGGAAGAGGGAGCATGTTATAGTGCACTAGGGAATAGGGAGCATGTTATAGTGCACTAGGGAATAGGGAGCCTGTTATAGTGCACTAGGGAATATGGAGCCTGTTATAGTGCACTAGGGAATAGGGAGTCTGTTATAGTGCACTAGGGAATATGGAGCCTTTTATAGTGCACTAGGGAATAGGGAGCCTTTTATAGTGCACTAGGGAATAGGGAGCCTTTTATAGTGCACTAGGGAATAGGGAGCATGTTATAGTGCACTAGGGTATAGGGAGCCTTTTATAGTGCACTAGGGAATAGGGAGCCTATTATAGTCCACTAGGGAATAGGGAGCCTGTTATAGTGCACTAGGGAATAGGGAGCATGTTATAGTGCACTAGGGAATAGGGAACCTTTTATAGTGCACTAGGGAATAGGGAGCATGTTATAGTGCACTAGGGAATAGGGAGCCTTTTATAGTGCACTAGGGAATAAGGAGCCTTTTATAGTGCACTAGGGAATAGGGAGCCTTTTATAGTCCACTAGGGAATAGGGAGCCTATTATAGTCCACTAGGGAATAGGGAGCATGTTATATTCCACTAGGGAATAGGCAGCCTGTTATAGTGCACTAGGGAATAGGGAGTATGTTATAGTGCACTAGGGAATAGGGAACATTTTATAGTGCACTAGGGAATAGGGAGCCTTTTATAGTGCACTAGGGAATAGGGAGCCTTTTTATAGTGCACTAGGGAATAGAGAGCATGTTATAGTGCACTAGGGTATAGGGAGCATTTTATAGTGCACTAGGGAAGAGGGAGCATTTTATAGTGCACTAGGGAATAGGGAGCATGTTATAGTGCACTAGGGTATAGGGAGCCTGTTATAGTGCACTAGGGAATAGGGAGCATGTTATAGTGCACTAGGGAATAGGGAGCCTTTTATAGTGCACTAGGGAATAGGGAGCATGTTATAGTGCACTAGGGTATAGGGAGCCTTTTATAGTGCACTAGGGAATAGGGAGCCTATTATAGTCCACTAGGGAATAGGGAGCCTGTTATAGTGCACTAGGGTATAGGGAGCCTTTTATAGTGCACTAGGGAACAGGGAGCAAGTTATAGTGCACTAGGGAATAGGGAGCCTTTTATAGTGCACTAGGGAATATGGAGCTATATAGTGCACTAGGGATTAGGGAGCATGTTATAGTGCACTAGGGAATAGGGAGCATGTTATAGTGCACTAGGGAATAGGGAGCATGTTATAGTGCACTAGGGAATAGGGAGCCTTTTATAGTGCACTAGGGAATAGGGAGCCTTTTATAGTGCACTAGGGAATAGGGAGCATTTTATAGTGCACTAGGGAATTGGATAGTATGTTATAGTGCACTAGGGAATAGGGAGCATGTTATAGTGCACTAGGGAATAGGGAGCATGTTATAGTCCACTAGGGAATAGGGAAGCTTTTATAGTGCACTAGGGAATAGGGAGCATGTTATAGTGCACTAGGGAATAGGGAGCCTTTTATAGTCCACTAGGGAATAGGGAGCATGTTATAGTGCACTAGGGAATAGGGAGCATTTTATAGTGCACTAGGGAATAGGGAGCATGTTATAGTGCACTAGGGAATAGGGAGCATGTTATAGTGCACTAGGGTATAGGGAGCCTTTTATAGTGCACTAGGGAATAGGGAGCATGTTATAGTCCACTAGGGAATAGGGAGTCTGATCTCACACTGTCTGGTTTAACTGCAGTACAGGCTGATGTCACACTGCTGGTTTAACTGCAGTACAGGCTGATCTCACACTGCTGGTTTAACTACAGTACAGGCTGATCTCACACTGTCTGGTTTAACTACAGTACAGGCTGATCTCACACTGTCTGGTTTACCTACAGTACAGGCTGATCTCACCCTGCTGGTTTAACTACAGTACAGGCTGATCTCACACTGCTGGTTTAACTACAGTACAGGCTGATCTCACACTGTCTGGTTTAACTACAGTACAGGCTGATCTCACACTGCTGGTTTAACTACAGTACAGGCTGATCTCACACTGCTGGTTTAACTACAGTACAGGCTGATCTCACCCTGCTGGTTTAACTACAGTACAGGCTGATCTCACACTGTCTGGTTTAACTACAGTACAGGCTGATCTCACCCTGCTGGTTTAACTACAGTACAGGCTGATCTCACACTGTCTGGTTTAACTACAGTACAGGCTGATCTCACACTGTCTGGTTTAACTACAGTACAGGCTGATCTAACACTGTCTGGTTTAACTACAGTACAGGCTGATCTCACACTGTCTGGTTTAACTACAGTACAGGCTGATCTCACACTGTCTGGTTTAACTACAGTACAGGCTGATCTCACACTGTCTGGTTTAACTACAGTACAGGCTGATCTCACACTGCTGGTTTAACTACAGTACAGGCTGATCTCACCCTGCTGGTTTAACTACAGTACAGGCTGATCTCACGCTGCTGGTTTAACTACAGTACAGGCTGATCTCACACTGCTGGTTTAACTACAGTACAGGCTGATCTAACACTGCTGGTTTAACTACAGTACAGGCTGATCTCACCCTGCTGGTTTAACTACAGTACAGGCTGATCTCCCACTGCTGGTTTAACTACAGTACAGGCTGATCTCACACTGCTGGTTTAACTACAGTACAGGCTGATCTCACCCTGCTGGTTTAACTACAGTACAGGCTGATCTCACACTGCTGGTTTAACTACAGTACAGGCTGATCTCAAACTGTCTGCTTTAACTACAGTACAGGCTGATCTCACACTGTCTGGGTTAACTACAGTACAGGCTGATCTCACACTGCTGGTTTAACTACAGTACAGGCTGATCTCACACTGCTGGTTTAACTACAGTACAGGCTGATCTCACACTGTCTGGGTTAACTACAGTACAGGCTGATGTCACACTGCTGGTTTAACTACAGTACAGGCTGATCTCACACTGCTGGTTTAACTACAGTACAGGCTGATCTCACACTGCTGGTTTAACTACAGTACAGGCTGATCTCACACTGCTGGTTTAACTACAGTACAGGCTGATCTCACACTGCTGGTTTAACTACAGTACAGGCTGATCTCACCCTGCTGGTTTAACTACAGTACAGGCTGATCTCACACTGTCTGGTTTAACTACAGTACAGGCTGATCTCACCCTGCTGGTTTAATTACAGTACAGGCTGATGTCACACTGCTGGTTTAACTACAGTACAGGCTGATCTCACACTGCTGGTTTAACTACCGTACAGGCTGATCTCACACTGTCTGGTTTAACTACAGTACAGGCTGATCTCACCCTGCTGGTTTAACTACAGTGCAGGCTGATCTCACACTGTCTGGTTTAACTACAGTACAGGCTGATCTCACACTGCTGGTTTAACTACAGTACAGGCTGATCTCACACTGCTGGTTTAACTACAGTACAGGCTGATCTCACACTGTCTGGTTTACCTACAGTACAGGCTGATCTCACCCTGCTGGTTTAACTACAGTACAGGCTGATCTCCCACTGCTGGTTTAACTACAGTACAGGCTGATCTCACACTGTCTGGTTTAACTACAGTACAGGCTGATCTCCTACTGCTGGTTTAACTACAGTACAGGCTGATCTCACACTGCTGGTTTAACTACCGTACAGGCTGATCTCCTACTGCTGGTTTAACTACAGTACAGGCTGATCTCACCCTGCTGGTTTAACTACAGTACAGGCTGATCTCCTACTGCTGGTTTAAAAACAGTACAGGCTGATCTCACACTGCTGGTTTAACTACAGTACAGGCTGATCTCACACTGTCTGGTTTAACTACAGTACAGGCTGATCTCACACTGCTGGTTTAACTACAGTACAGGCTGATCTCACACTGCTGGTTTAACTACAGTACAGGCTGATCTCACACTGCTGGTTTAACTACAGTACAGGCTGATCTCACACTGTCTGGTTTAACTACAGTACAGGCTGATCTCACACTGTCTGGTTTAACTACAGTACAGGCTGATCTCACACTGCTGGTTTAACTACAGTACAGGCTGATCTCACCCTGCTGGTTTAACTACAGTACAGGCTGATCTCACACTGCTGGTTTAACTACAGTACAGGCTGATCTCACCCTGCTGGTTTAACCACAGTACAGGCTGATCTCACACTGCTGGTTTAACTACAGTACAGGCTGATCTCACACTGCTAGTTTAACTACAGTACAGGCTGATCTCCTACTGCTGGTTTAACTACAGTACAGGCTGATCTCACACTGTCTGGTTTAACTACAGTACAGGCTGATCTCCTACTGCTGGTTTAACTACAGTACAGGCTGATCTCACCCTGCTGGTTTAACTACAGTACAGGCTGATCTCACACTGCTGGTTTAACTACAGTACAGGCTGATCTCACACTGTCTGGTTTAACTACAGTACAGGCTGATCTCACACTGTCTGGGTTAACTACAGTAAAGGCTGATCTCACACTGCTGGTTTAACTACAGTACAGGCTGATCTCACACTGCTGGTTTAACTACAGTACAGGCTGATCTCACACTGCTGGTTTAACTACAGTACAGGCTGATCTCACACTGCTGGTTTAACTACAGTACAGGCTGATCTCACACTGCTGGTTTAACTACAGTACAGGCTGATCTCACCCTGCTGGTTTAACTACAGTACAGGCTGATCTCACACTGTCTGGTTTAACTACAGTACAGGCTGATCTCCCACTGCTGGTTTAACTACAGTACAGGCTGATCTCACACTGTCTGGTTTAACTACAGTACAGGCTGATCTCACACTGTCTGGTTTAACTACAGTACAGGCTGATCTCACACTGTCTGGTTTAACTACAGTACAGGCTGATCTCACACTGCTGGTTTAACTACAGTACAGGCTGATCTCACACTGTCTGGTTTAACTACAGTACAGGCTGATCTCACACTGCTGGTTTAACTACAGTACAGGCTGATCTCACCCTGCTGGTTTAACTACAGTACAGGCTGATCTCACACTGCTGGTTTAACTACAGTACAGGCTGATCTCACACTGTCTGGTTTAACTACAGTACAGGCTGATCTCACACTGCTGGTTTAACTACAGTACAGGCTGATCTCACCCTGCTGGTTTAACTACAGTACAGGCTGATCTCACCCTGCTGGTTTAACTACAGTACAGGCTGATCTCACCCTGCTGGTTTAACTACAGTACAGGCTGATCTCACACTGCTGGTTTAACTACAGTACAGGCTGATCTCCTACTGCTGGTTTAACTACAGTACAGGCTGATCTCACACTGCTGGTTTAACTACAGTACAGGCTGATCTCACACTGCTGGTTTAACTACAGTACAGGCTGATCTCACACTGTCTGGTTTAACTACAGTACAGGCTGATCTCACACTGCTGGTTTAACTACAGTACAGGCTGATCTCACACTGATACTGTTCACTGTGTAGATATACTGATACTGTTCACTGTGTAGATATACTGATACTGTTCACTGTGTAGATATACTGATACTGTTCACTGTGTAGATATACTGATACTGTTCACTGTGTAGATATACTGATACTGTTCACTGTGTAGATATACTGATACTGCTCACTGTGTAGATATACTGATACTGTTCACTGTGTAGATATACTGATACTGTTCACTGTGTAGATATACTGATACTGTTCACTGTGTAGATATACTGATACTGTTCACTGTGTAGATATACTGATACTGTTCACTGTGTAGATATACTGATACTGTTCACTGTGTAGATATACTGCTCACTGTGTAGATATACTGATACTGTTCACTGTGTAGATATACTGATACTGTTCCCTGTGTAGATATACTGCTCACTGTGTAGATATACTGATACTGTTCACTGTGTAGATATACTGATACTGTTCACTGTGTAGATATACTGATACTGCTCACTGTGTAGATATACTGATACTGTTCACTGTGTAGATATACTGATACTGTTCACTGTGTAGATATACTGATACTGTTCACTGTGTAGATATACTGATACTGTTCACTGTGTAGATATACTGATACTGTTCACTGTGTAGATATACTGATACTGTTCCCTGTGTAGATATACTGCTCACTGTGTAGATATACTGATACTGTTCACTGTGTAGATATACTGCTCACTGTGTAGATATACTGATACTGTTCACTGTGTAGAAATACTGATACTGTTCACTGTGTAGATATACTGATACTGTTCACTGTGTAGATATACTGATACTGTTCACTGTGTAGATATACTGTTCACTGTGTAGATATACTGATACTGTTCACTGTGTAGATATACTGATACTGCTCACTGTGTAGATATACTGATACTGTTCACTGTGTAGATATACTGATACTGTTCCCTGTGTAGATATACTGCTCACTGTGTAGATATACTGATACTGCTCACTGTGTAGATATACTGATACTGTTCACTGTGTAGATATACTGATACTGTTCCCTGTGTAGATATACTGCTCACTGTGTAGATATACTGATACTGCTCACTGTGTAGATATACTGCTCACTGTGTAGATATACTGATACTGTTCACTGTGTAGATATACTGTTCACTGTGTAGATATACTGATACTGTTCACTGTGTAGATATACTGTTCACTGTGTAGATATACTGATACTGTTCACTGTGTAGATATACTGTTCACTGTGTAGATATACTGATACTGTTCACTGTGTAGATATACTGTTCACTGTGTAGATATACTGATACTGTTCACTGTGTAGATATACTGATACTGTTCCCTGTGTAGATATACTGTTCACTGTGTAGATATACTGTTCACTGTGTAGATATACTGATACTGTTCACTGTGTAGATATACTGATACTGTTCACTGTGTAGATATACTGATACTGTTCACTGTGTAGATATACTGATACTGTGCACTGTGTAGATATACTGATACTGTTCACTGTGTAGATATACTGTTCACTGTGTAGATATACTGTTCACTGTGTAGATATACTGTTCACTGTGTAGATATACTGTTCACTGTGTAGATATACTGTTCACTGTGTAGATATACTGTTCACTGTGTAGATATACTGCTCACTGTGTAGATATACTGCTCACTGTGTTGATATACTGATACTGTTCACTGTGTAGATATACTGATACTGTTCACTGTGTAGATATACTGATACTGTGCACTGTGTAGATATACTGATACTGTTCACTGTGTAGATATACTGTTCACTGTGTAGATATACTGTTCACTGTGTAGATATACTGTTCACTGTGTAGATATACTGATACTGTTCACTGTGTAGATATACTGATACTGCTCACTGTGTAGATATACTGATACTGTTCACTGTGTAGATATACTGATACTGTTCACTGTGTAGATATACTGATACTGTTCACTGTGTAGATATACTGATACTGTTCACTGTGTAGATATACTGATACTGTTCACTGTGTAGATATACTGCTCACTGTGTAGATATACTGATACTGTTCACTGTGTAGATATACTGCTCACTGTGTAGATATACTGATACTGTGCACTGTGTAGATATACTGATACTGTTCACTGTGTAGATATACTGATACTGTTCACTGTGTAGATATACTGATACTGTTCACTGTGTAGATATACTGATACTGTTCACTGTGTAGATATACTGATACTGTTCACTGTGTAGATATACTGTTCACTGTGTAGATATACTGATACTGTTCACTGTGTAGATATACTGTTCACTGTGTAGATATACTGTTCACTGTGTAGATATACTGATACTGTTCACTGTGTAGATATACTGCTCACTGTGTAGATATACTGATACTGTTCACTGTGTAGATATACTGTTCACTGTGTAGATATACTGATACTGTTCACTGTGTAGATATACTGTTCACTGTGTAGATATACTGTTCACTGTGTAGATATACTGATACTGTTCACTGTGTAGATATACTGATACTGTTCCCTGTGTAGATATACTGATACTGTTCACTGTGTAGATATACTGATACTGTTCACTGTGTAGATATACTGATACTGTTCACTGTGTAGATAAACTGTTCCCTGTGTAGATATACTGATACTGCTCACTGTGTAGATATACTGATACTGTTCACTGTGTAGATATACTGATACTGTTCCCTGTGTAGATATACTGATACTGTTCCCTGTGTAGATATACTGTTCACTGTGTAGATATACAGATACTGTTCACTGTGTAGATATACTGTTCACTGTGTAGATATACTGTTCACTGTGTAGATATACTGATACTGTTCACTGTGTAGATATACTGCTCACTGTGTAGATATACTGATACTGTTCACTGTGTAGATATACTGATACTGTTCACTGTGTAGATATACTGATACTGTTCACTGTGTAGATATACTGATACTGTTCACTGTGTAGATATACTGATACTGTTCACTGTGTAGATATACTGATACTGTTCACTGTGTAGATATACTGATACTGTTCACTGTGTAGATATACTGATACTGTTCACTGTGTAGATATACTGATACTGTTCACTGTGTAGATATACTGCTCACTGTGTAGATATACTGATACTGTTCACTGTGTAGATATACTGATACTGTTCACTGTGTAGATAAACTGATACTGTTCACTGTGTAGATATACTGTTCACTGTGTAGATATACTGATACTGTTCACTGTGTAGATATACTGTTCACTGTGTAGATATACTGATACTGTTCACTGTGTAGATATACTGTTCACTGTGTAGATAAACTGATACTGTTCACTGTGTAGATATACTGTTCACTGTGTAGATATACTGATACTGTTCACTGTGTAGATATACTGTTCACTGTGTAGATATACTGATACTGTTCACTGTGTAGATATACTGATACTGTTCACTGTGTAGATATACTGTTCACTGTGTAGATATACTGATACTGTTCACTGTGTAGATATACTGATACTGTTCACTGTGTAGATATACTGATACTGTTCACTGTGTAGATATACTGATACTGTTCACTGTGTAGATATACTGATACTGTTCCCTGTGTAGATATACTGATACTGTTCACTGTGTAGATATACTGATACTGTTCACTGTGTAGATATACTGATACTGTTCACTGTGTAGATATACTGATACTGTTCACTGTGTAGATATACTGATACTGTTCACTGTGTAGATATACTGATACTGTTCACTGTGTAGATATACTGATACTGTTCACTGTGTAGATATACTGATACTGTTCACTGTGTAGATATACTGATACTGTTCCCTGTGTAGATATACTGATACTGTTCACTGTGTAGATATACTGCTCACTGTGTAGATATACTGATACTGTTCACTGTGTAGATATACTGATACTGTTCACTGTGTAGATATACTGATACTGTTCACTGTGTAGATATACTGATACTGCTCACTGTGTAGATATACTGTTCACTGTGTAGATATACTGATACTGTTCACTGTGTAGATAAACTGATACTGTTCACTGTGTAGATATACTGCTCACTGTGTAGATATACTGATACTGTTCACTGTGTAGATATACTGATACTGTTCACTGTGTAGATATACTGTTCACTGTGTAGATATACTGATACTGTTCACTGTGTAGATATACTGATACTGTTCACTGTGTAGATATACTGATACTGTTCACTGTGTAGATATACTGATACTGTTCACTGTGTAGATATACTGATACTGTTCCCTGTGTAGATATACTGATACTGTTCACTGTGTAGATATACTGCTCACTGTGTAGATATACTGATACTGTTCACTGTGTAGATATACTGATACTGTTCACTGTGTAGATATACTGATACTGTTCACTGTGTAGATATACTGATACTGCTCACTGTGTAGATATACTGTTCACTGTGTAGATATACTGATACTGTTCACTGTGTAGATATACTGATACTGTTCACTGTGTAGATATACTGATACTGCTCACTGTGTAGATATACTGTTCACTGTGTAGATATACTGATACTGTTCACTGTGTAGATATACTGATACTGTTCACTGTGTAGATATACTGATACTGTTCACTGTGTAGATATACTGATACTGTTCACTGTGTAGATATACTGATACTGCTCACTGTGTAGATATACTGTTCACTGTGTAGATATACTGATACTGTTCACTGTGTAGATATACTGATACTGTTCACTGTGTAGATATACTGATACTGTTCACTGTGTAGATATACTGTTCACTGTGTAGATATACTGATACTGTTCACTGTGTAGATGTACTGATACTGTTCACTGTGTAGATATACTGATACTGTTCACTGTGTAGATATACTGATACTGTTCACTGTGTAGATATACTGATACTGTTCACTGTGTAGATATACTGCTCACTGTGTAGATATACTGATACTGTTCACTGTGTAGATATACTGATACTGTTCCCTGTGTAGATATACTGATACTGTTCACTGTGTAGATATACTGCTCACTGTGTAGATATACTGATACTGTTCACTGTGTAGATATACTGATACTGTTCACTGTGTAGATATACTGATACTGTTCCCTGTGTAGATATACTGATACTGTTCACTGTGTAGATATACTGCTCACTGTGTAGATATACTGCTCACTGTGTAGATATACTGATACTGTTCACTGTGTAGATATACTGATACTGTTCACTGTGTAGATATACTGATACTGCTCACTGTGTAGATATACTGATACTGCTCACTGTGTAGATATACTGATACTGTTCACTGTGTAGATATACTGATACTGTTCACTGTGTAGATATACTGTTCACTGTGTAGATATACTGTTCACTGTGTAGATATACTGATACTGCTCACTGTGTAGATATACTGGTACTGTTCACTGTGTAGATATACTGATACTGTTCACTGTGTAGATATACTGATACTGTTCACTGTGTAGATATACTGATACTGTTCACTGTGTAGATATACAGATACTGCTCACTGTGTAGATATACTGTTCACTGTGTTGATATACTGATACTGTTCACTGTGTAGATACACTGATACTGTTCCCTGTGTAGATATACTGATACTGTTCACTGTGTAGATATACTGTTCACTGTGTAGATATACTGATACTGTTCACTGTGTAGATATACTGATACTGTTCCCTGTGTAGATATACTGCTCACTGTGTAGATATACTGATACTGTTCACTGTGTAGATGTACTGATACTGTTCACTGTGTAGATATACTGAAACTGTTCCCTGTGTAGATATACTGCTCACTGTGTAGATATACTGATACTGCTCACTGTGTAGATATACTGATACTGTTCACTGTGTAGATATACTGATACTGTTCACTGTGTAGATATACTGATACTGTTCACTGTGTAGATATACTGAAACTGTTCACTGTGTAGATATACTGATACTGTTCCCTGTGTAGATATACTGATACTGCTCACTGTGTAGATATACTGATACAATTTCAATTCAATTAAATTCCAGTTTAAGGGCTTTTTTGGCATGGCAAACGTAACATTACCAAAGCAAGTTGAATAGATAACAAACAAAAGTGAAATAAACATGAAAAATTAACAGTAAATATTACACTCACTGAAGTTCCTAGAGAATAAAAGGCATTTTAAATGTCATTTTATGTCTATATATAGTGTTGTAACGATGTGCAAATAGTTAATGTACAAAAAGGAAAATAAATAAACATTAATACGGGTTGTATTTACAATGGTGTTTGTTCTTCACTGGTTGCCCTTTTCTTGTGGCAACATGTCACAAATCTTGCTGCTGTGATGGAACACTGTGGTATTTCACCCAGTAGATATGGGAGTTTATCAAAACTTGGTTTGTTTTCAAATTCTTTGTCGGTCTGTGGATTCTGAGAAAAATATCTGTCCCTAATATGGTCATACATTTGGCAGGAGGTTAGGAAGTGCAGCTCAGTTTCCACCTCATTTTGTGGGCAGTGTGCACATAGCCTGTCTTCTCTTGAGAGCCATGTCTGCCTACGGCAGCCTTTCTCCATAGCAAGGCTATGCTCACTGAGTCTGTACATAGTCAAAGCTTTCCTTAAGTTTGGGTCAGTTACAGTGGTCAGGTATTCTGCCACTGTGTACTCTCTGTTTAGGGTCAGTTACAGTGGTCAGGTATTCTGCCACTGTGTACTCTCTGTTTAGGGCCAGTTACAGTGGTCAGGTATTCTACCACTGTGGACTCTCTGTTTAGGGCCAAATAGCATTCTAGTCTGCTCTTCTTTGCACTGTGTCAAGTAATTATCTTTTTGTTTCCTCATGATGTGGTTGGGTCTAATTGTGTTGCTGTCCTGGGGCTCTGTAGGGTCTGTTTGTGTTTGTGAGTCCCAGGACCAGCTTGCTTAGGGGGCTCATCTCCAGGTTCATCTCTCTGTTGGTGATGGCTTTATTATGGAAGGTTTGGGAATTGCCTTTTAGGTGGTTGTAGAATTTAACGGCTCTTTTCTGGATTTTGTTAATTAGCGAGTATTTGCCTAATTCTCCTCTGCATGCATTATTTTGTGTTTTACATTCTGCACAGAGGATATTTTTTCAGAGTTCTAGATGCAGAGTCTAAATTTGGTGTTTGTCCCATTTTGTGAATTCTTTGTTGGTGAGCGGACCCCAGACCTCTCAACCATAAAGGGCAATGGCCCCTCCCTCCCTCCCTCCCTCCCTCCCTCCCTCCCTCCCTCCTTCCTATTCATGCATTACTTCAATCTGCTTCTCCACTGTAATTACATCCAGCCATTACAGTCAATAAATCATCAACGTGTAAACCAACTAATGCAGAGGAATGAAGAACCATTTGTCCTGGGGTGTTGTAGATACTGTAGATACTCCATGATTGGTTATATATAATGTGCCATGCATTTGTTTAGCATACAATATGTCAAACACTACTCTACTCTACTCTACCCAGTCTAACACAACAATTCTCTCTCTCTCTCTCTCTCTCTCTCTCTCTCTCTATCGTCTCTTCCTCTCTCTCTCTCTCTCTCTCTCTCTCTCTCTCCCTCTCTCTATCTCCCTCTCTCTATCTCCCTCTCTCTATCTCCTCTCTCTCTCTCTCTCTCTCTCTCTCTCTCTCTCTCTCTCTCTCTTCTCTCTCGTCTCTCTCTCTCTCTCTCTCCTCTCTCTCTCTCTCTCTCTCTCTCTCTCTCTCTCTCTCTCTCTCTCTCTCTCTCTCTCCTCTCTCTCTCTCTCTCTCTCTCTCTCTCTCTCTCTCTCTCTCTCTCTCTCTCTCTCTCTCTCTCTCTCAGACATTATCATTATGTTACTATATGAACTATATTAATTTGTTCCGTATTCATTACGACTGTGAAAGTCTAGACATAATTGTTCAGAGATCTTAATCACCGGTAATTTTAATCTAATTTCCTCTTTTGAAACAGATTCATTTTGAGAATTTAAATGTGATGTGACTTGCATTGGCAATGGATTACTTGTGGCTCATCTGGCGTAGTAGATAGATAGTCATCTGACAAGGGTCACTCAGGGGTCAGCTCAATTAAATCACATGTTTCAGGGTAATCAAATCAGTCCAGCGGGATACGCTAGCAAAGAATACACAACCTGCATTCCAAATGGCAGCCCCTTCCCTTTACAGTGCCCTGTAGGCCATAGGACCCTGGTCAAAAGTAGTGCACTTGGGTATTTAGGACGCACATTCATTTACAAAAAGAAAGTATTAATTTACAGGAAATCTGAGGGACCATTAAAACCACTAAATCAGATATACTTATATGTAATGTTCCATTATCAGGTAAATTGCATCAGTCTCTGGCAGAGACTGCACCTTGGCAGGGGCTACTGACTCCATTATTTGGGGTGGCAGGGTAGCCTAGTGGTTAGAGCGTTGGACTAGTAACCGAAAGGTTGCAAGTTCGAATCCCCCGAGCTGACAAGGTAAAAATCTGTCGTTCTGCCCCTTGAACAAGGCAGTTAACCCACAGGCCTTCATTGAAAATAAGAATTTGTTCTTAATTAACTGACTTGCCTAGTTAAATAAAGGTAAAATAAAAATCTGGAGAGGAGCTGAACCAAATGGCAGCCACTTCCCTTTCCAGTGCACTACTTTGACCCCAGGGCCTATAGACAGATTGATTGTTTAGCAACAGAACCGACGCCGGGTCAACTATGGGTCATAGTTTGTTAAACAAGAAATTTGATTAGAGGTTGAAAAACGAGTTTTAATGATTTCCACCTAAGTGTATGTACATTTCCGACTTCAACTGTATAGGGTTCTGTACCAAAGTATATAGGGAATAGGGTACCACCAAGTATATAGGGAATAGGGTACCACCAAGTATATAGGGAATAGGGTACCACCAAGTATATAGGGAATAGGGTACCACCAAGTATATAGGGAATAGGGTACCACCAAGTATATAGGGAATAGGGTACCACCAAGTTTATAGGGAATAGGGTACCACCAAGTATATAGGGAATAGGGTACCACCAAGTATATAGGGAATAGGGTACCATTTAAGGCACAGCCCAAAGGGAAATTCTAAATTGATCTGGGAGAATCTAAAAAAATGAACAGGGAAAGACTATAAATCATGGTGAATAACAATCTAAGACAGGATGCAGTCGAAATAGCAAGAGCCTTCAATTCCTACTTTATTGACTCTGTTTGGGTACTCACACAGAAACCCTTCACTGGTTTCTTGGGCTCAGTGCTAGTGAATGACACTCAACCTGTCAACCTGTGAACAAGGTGATTAGCTCACTAAAGAACTCTAAAGCCAAAGATGTGTTTGGGCTGGACTCTACCTTTCTTAAAAACTACAAAGAGTCACTCATTGGCCCCATTACTAAGGTCACCAACACATCTATTGGTCTCGGGGTGTTTCCAAGGGTATGGAAGTCGGCCATAATAACGGCCATCTTTAAATCAGGCGACCCTGCTGACGTGAGTAACTACAGGCCCATTAGTATACTACCTGTGGTGTCAAAGGTTGTTGAACAGTGTGTAGCAGAACAACTGATTGTCCACCTCAACAACAGCCCCTTCACATTACACTCCGTGCAGTTTGGCTTCAGAGCGAAACACTCCACAGAAACGGCCAACTGCTTTCTTGTGGAAAATGTGAAGTCCGAGATGGACAAAGGGGGCGTTGTTGAGGCTGTGTTTCTGGACCTAAGGAAGGCTTTTGATACTGTTAACCATGAGATTCTCATTTCAAAATTGTCCAAGTTCAACTTTTCCCCCGATGCCTTGAGATGGATGAAATCATACCTTGAAGGCAGAACTCAGTGTGTCAGAGTGAGCAATGAGCTGTCGCCCACTCTTAGTTATGATGTGGGTGTGCCCCAAGGGTCAATACTGGGGCCCCTCCTGTTCAGCATGTACATTAATGATCTGCCTTCTGTCTGTACTGGTTCTGAAGTTCAAATATATGCAGATGATACAGTGATATATGTGCAAAGAGCAAACAACAAGCTGCACAAGAACTCACTACTGTAATGGTCCAGGTTACAAAGTGGCTCAGTGACTCACTACTGTAATGGTCCAGGTTACAAAGTGACTCACTACTGTAATGGTCCAGGTTACAAAGTGGCTCAGTGACTCACTACTGTAATGGTCAAGGTTACAAAGTGGCTCAGTGACTCACTACTGTAATGGTCCAGGTTACAAAGTGGCTCAGTGACTCACTACTGTAATGGTCCAGGTTACAAAGTGGCTCAGTGACTCACTACTGTAATGGTCCAGGTTACAAAGTGGCTCAGTGACTCACTACTGTAATGGTCCAGGTTACAAAGTGGCTCAGTGACTCATGTTTGCATCTCAATGTGAAAAAAACTGTTTGCATGTTCTTCACAAAGAGGGAAACGGATGCTACTGAGCCAGATGTCTGTGTGTCAGGGGAGAAGCTCCAGGTGGTATCTGATGTTACTGAGCCAGATGTCTGTGTCAGGGGAGAAGCTCCAGCTGGTATCTGATGCTACTGAGCCAGATGTCTATGTGTCAGGGGAGAAGCTCCAGCTGGTATCTGATGCTACTGAGCCAGATGTCTGTGTGTCAGGGGAGAAGCTCCAGGTGGTATCTGATGCTACTGAGCCCGATGTCTTTGTGTCAGGGGAGAAGCTCCAGCTGGTATCTGATGCTACTGAGCCAGATGTCTACGTGTCAGGGGAGAAGCTCCCGGTGGTATCTGATGCTACTGAGCCAGATGTCTACGTGTCAGGGGAGAAGCTCCAGCTGGTATCTGATGCTACTGAGCCAGATGTCTGTGTGTCAGGGGAGAAGCTCCAGCTGGTATCTGATGCTACTGAGCCAGATGTCTACGTGTCAGGGGAGAAGCTCCAGGTGGTATCTGATGCTACTGAGCCAGATGTCTATGTGTCAGGGGAGAAGCTCCAGCTGGTATCTGATGCTACTGAGCCAGATGTCTGTGTCAGGGGAGAAGCTCCAGCTGGTATCTGATGCTACTGAGCCAGATGTCTGTGTCAGGGGAGAAGCTCCAGCTGGTATCTGATGCTACTGAGCCAGATGTCTGTGTCAGGGGAGAAGCTCCAGCTGGTGTCTGATGCTACTGAGCCAGATGTCTGTGTCAGGGGAGAAGCTCCAGCTGGTATCTGATGCTACTGAGCCAGATGTCTACGTGTCAGGGGAGAAGCTCCAGGTGGTAGCTGATGCTACTGAGCCAGATGTCTATGTATCAGGGGAGAAGCTCCAGCTGGTATCTGATGCTACTGAGCCAGATGTCTATGTGTCAGGGGAGAAGCTCCCGGTGGAATCTGATACTACTGAGCCAGATGTCTGTGTGTCAGGGGAGAAGCTCCAGCTGGTATCTGATGCTATTGAGCCAGATGTCTACGTGTCAGGGGAGAAGCTCCAGGTGGTATCTGATTTTAAGTACCTTGGCATCATACTTGATTCCAACCTCTCTTTTAAAAAGCATGTGAAAAAAGTAATTCAGATAACCAAATTCAACCTAGCTAATTTCCGATTTATACGAAATTGTTTGACTACAGAGGTTGCAAAACTGTACTTCAAATCTATCACACTCCCCCACTTAACCTACTGCTTGACTAGTTGGGCCCAAGCTTGCTGTACAACATTAAAACCCATTCAGTCTGTCTACAAACAGGCTCTCAAAGTGCTTGATAGGAAGAAGCCCAATAGCCATCATCACTGTCACATCCTCAGAAAGCATGAGCTCCTGAGTTGGGTAAATCTTGTGCAATACACCGACACATGTCTTGTATTCAAGATCCTAAATGGCCAGGCTCCCCCTCCACTCAGTATTTTTGTTCAACAGAAAACCCAAACATATGGCAGCAGATCCACAAGGTCTGCCATGAGAGGTGACTGTATAGTTCCCTTAAGGAAAAGCACCTTTAGTAAATCCGCTTTCTCTGTGAGAGCTTCCCATGTCTGGAATACACTGCCATCAGACACACATAACTGCACCACATATCACACGTTCACAAAATGCATGAAGACATGGCTAAAGGTCAATCAGATTTGTGAACGTAATCCCTAGCTGTGTATTGCCGCTGTCCATGTTGTCTGTTGTCTGTAGCTTGTGAGGTGTGGAAACACTTTGTTGCTTTTATGAATTTTGTCTTACTGCTTTTTGTTCATTATGCTCTGTCTTGCTTGTCCTATGTTGCTCTGCGTGTGCTCACTGGTCAATTATTGTCTATATTGTAATTGTTTTTAATAACCTGCCCAGGGACTGCGGTTGAAAATTAGCCGTCTGGCTAAAACCGGCACTTTTACTGAAACGTTGATTAATGTGCAACTGTCCCTGTAAAAAATGAAATAAACTCAACTCAACTCAGTTAGGGACTGGAGAGAAATTGCCTGGGAAACATATCTAATTGAACCAACCCTGCTACTGAAACACAGTTAGGGACCGGAGAGAAAGTGCCTGGGAAACATATCTAATAGAACCAACCATGCTACTGAAACACAGCTAGGGACCGGAGAGAAAGTGCCTGGGAAACATGTCTAATAGAACCAACCCTGCTACTGAAACACAGCTAGGGACCGGAGAGAAAGTGCCTGGGAAACATGTCTTATAGAACCAACCGCGCTACTGAAACACAGCTAGGGACCGGAGAGAAAGTGCCTGGGAAACATGTCTAATAGAACCAACCCTGCTACTGAAACACAGCTAGGGACCGGAGAGAAAGTGGCTGGGAAACATGTCTAATAGAACCAACCGCGCTACTGAAACACAGCTAGGGACCGGAGAGAAAGTGCCTGGGAAACATGTCTAATAGAACCAACCCTGCTACTGAAACACAGCTAGGGACCGGAGAGAAAGTGCCTGGGAAACATGTCTAATAGAACCAACCCTGCTACTGAAACACAGCGAGGGACCGGAGAGAAAGTGGCTGGGAAACATGTCTAATAGAACCAACTCTGCTACTGAAACACAGCTAGGGACCGGAGAGAAAGTGCCTGGGAAACATGTCTAATAGAACCAACTCTGCTACTGAAACACAGCGAGGGACCGGAGAGAAAGTGGCTGGGAAACATGTCTAATAGAACCAACCCTGCTACTGAAACACAGCTAGGGACCGGAGAGAAAGTGCCTGGGAAACATGTCTAATAGAACCAACCCTGCTACTGAAACACAGCTAGGGACCGGAGAGAAAGTGGCTGGGAAACATGTCTAATAGAACCAACCTTGCTTCTGAAACACAACATGTAATGTGTTGGTCCCAGGTTTCATGAGCTAAAATAAAAGATCCCAGAAATGTTCCAGATGCACAAAAAGGTTATTTCTCTCAAATGTTGTCCACAAATTTGTTTAAATCCCTGTTAGTGAACATTTCTCCTTTGCCAAGATAATTCATCCACCTCCGCATATCAATAAGCTGTTTAAACAGCATGATCATTACACAGGTGTACCTTGTGCTGGGGACAATTAAAGGCCACAAAAAAATTTGCAGTTTTGTCACAAAACACAATGCCACAGATGACTCAAGTTTTGAGAGAGTGTGCAACTGGCATAATGACTGCAGCAATGTCCACAGAGCTGTTGCCAGAGAATTTAATGATCATTTATCTACCATAAGCCGCCTCCAACATCATTTTAGAGAATTTGACAGTACGTCCAACAGGCCTCACAACCGCACACCACGTGTAACCACGCCAGTCCAGGACCTCCACATCCAGCTTCTTCATCTGCGGGATCGTCTGAGACCAGCCACCCGGACAGCTGATGAAACTATGGGTTTGCAAAACTGAAGAAGTTCTGCGCAAACTGTCAGAAACCGTCTCAGGGAAGCTCCTCTGCAGTTCTGCGTCGTAACCGACTTCAGTGGGCAAATGCTCACCTTCGTTGGCCACTGGCACAGTGGAGAATGTGTGCTCTTCACAGATGAATCCCGGTTTCAACTGTACCATGCAGATAGCAGACAGTGTGTATGGTGTCGTGTGGGCGGGAGGTTTTCTGATGTCAACATGGTGGTGGTGGGGTTATGGTATGGGGCAGGCACACGTTACGGACAACGAACACAATTGCATTTTATCGAGGGCAATTTGAATGCACAGAGATACCGTGACGAGTTGCCGAGGCTCATTGTCGTGCCATTCGTCCACCGCCATCACCTCATGTTTCAACATGATAATGCACAGCCCCATGTCTCAAGGACCTGTACACAATTCCTGGAAGCTGAGAATGTCCAGTACTTCCATGGCCTGCATACTCACCAGACATGTCACCTACTGAGCATGTTTGGGATGCTCTGGATCGATGTGTACGACAGAATGTTCCCAACAAATATTCAGTAGGATACAGTACAATGCCATCTTATAGCATGTTACGGTACAATGCCATCTTACAGTAGGATACAGTACAATGCCATCTTACAGTAGGATACAGTACAATGCCATCTTACAGTAGGATACAGTACAATGCCATCTTACAGTAGGATACAGTACAATGCCATCTTATAGCATGTTACGGTACAATGCCATCTTACAGTAGGATACAGCACAATGCCATCTTATAGCATGTTACGGTACAATGCCACCTTACAGTAGGATACAGCACAATGCCATCTTATAGCATGTTATGGTACAATGCCATCTTACAGTAGGATACAGTACAATGCCATCTTACAGTAGGATACAGTACAATGCCATCTTACAGCAGGATACAGTACAATGCCATCTTACAGTAGGATACAGTACAATGCCATCTTACAGTAGGATACAGTACAATGCCATCTTCCAGTAGGATACAATACAATGCCATCTTCCAGTAGGATACAGCACAATGCCATCTTACAGTAGGATACAGTACAATGCCATCTTGCAGTAGGATCCAGTACAGTTCAGCTAAGAGGAGCCAGCCTCTCTGTATGTGAGTGTAGACTACTGTTGCCCCAGCTTTTATGACACAGGTGGTGGTGAACTCTCACAATGACCACATGTACACTGGTTAATGCTCCTCCTCAGCTGTCCCCTCTAAATTACTGCCCATTCTCTGATCGTCCCGATAATCACCCCTCCACACACACACGCACACACACACACACACACGCACACGCACACGCACACACACACACACAGAGACACACACACAGAGACACACACACAGAGACACACACGCACACACGTGGGTGGGAGGGAGGGTGGGTGGGTGGGATGGAGGGAGCGTGGGAGGCAGGGAGCGAGGGAGGGTGGGGGGGAGGGAGGGAGGGAGGGATGGAGGGAGGGAGGGATGGAGGGAGGGAGGGAGGGTGGGATGGAGGGAGGGAGGGAGGGTGGGAGGGGGGGGAGGGAGGGAGGGAGGGATGGAGGGAGGGAGGGAGGGTGGGATGGAGGGAGGGAGGGAGGGAGGGAGGGAGGGAGGGAGGGTGGGTGGGTGGGTGGGTGGGTGGGTGGGAGGAAGGGAGGCAGGGAGCGAGGGAGGGTGGGAGGTAGGGAGGGTGGGAGGGAGGGAGTTAGGGAGGGAGGGAGTGTGGGAGGCAGGGAGCGAGGGAGTTAGTGAGCGAGGGAGTGTGGGAGGCAGGGAGGCAGGGAGTGAGGGAGGGAGGGAGGGAGGGAGGCAGGGAGCGGGGGAGGGTGGGAGGCAGGGAGCGAGGGAGGGTAGGAGGCAGGGAGCGAGGGAGGAAGGGGGCAGGGAGCGAGGGAGTGTGGGAGGCAAGGAGCAAGGGAGAGGGGGGGCAGGGAGCGAGGGAGTGTGGGAGGCAGGGAGCGAGGACGGGTGGGAGTTAGGGAGCGAGGGAGTGTGGGAGGCTGCGAACAAGGGAGGGAGCGAGGGAGGGTGGGTGGGAGGCAGGGAGCGAGGGAGGGTGGGAGGCAGAGAGGGAGGGAGGTGGGGAGCGTGGGAGGGAGCAAGGGAGGGAGGGAGATGGGGAGCGAGGGAGGGAGGCAGTGAGTGAAGAGGGAGGGAAGCAGGGGAGCGAGGGAGGGTGGAAGAAGGGAGTGGGAGGTTGGGAGCGAGGGATGCTGGGAGTCAGGGAGCAAAACCACAACACCACCTCCCTCTCTCTCTCCAGTCAACAGTACACCTCAACACCATCTCCCTCTCCAGTCAACAGATAAGAGCGTCTGCTAAATGACCTAAATGTAAATGTAACAGTCAACCTCAACACCCCTTCCCTCTCTCTACAGTCAACAGTTAACCCAAACACCATCTCTCTCTCCAGTCAACAGTAAACCTCAACACCCTCTCCCTCTCCCTCTCCAGTCAACAGTAAACCTCAACACCTTCTCCCTCTCTCTCTCCAGTCAACAGTAAACCTCAACACCTTCCCTCTCTCCAGTCAACAGTAAACCTCAACACCATCTCTCTCTACAGTCAACAGTAAACCTCAACACCATCTCTCTCTTCAGTCAACAGTAAACCCCAACACCATCTCTCTCTTCAGTCAACAGTAAACCCCAACACCATCTCTCTCTCTCTCCAGTCAACAGTAAACCTCAACACCATCTCTCTCTCTCTCCAGTCAACAGTAAACCTCAACACCACCTCTCTCTACAGTCAACAGTAAACCTCAACACCATCTCTCTCTCTCCAGTCAACAGTAAACCTCAACACCATCTCTCTCTCTCCAGTCAACAGTAAACCTCAACACCATCTCTCTCTACAGTCAACAGTAAACCTCAACACCATCTCTCTCTCTCTCTCCAGTCAACAGTAAACCTCAACACCATCTCCCTCTCTCTCCAGTCAACAGCAAACCTCAACACCACCTCTCTCTCTCTCTCCAGTCAACAGTAAACCTCAACACCTTCCCTCTCTCCAGTCAACAGTAAACCTCAACACCATCTCTCTCTACAGTCAACAGTAAACCTCAACACCATCTCTCTCTTCAGTCAACAGTAAACCCCAACACCATCTCTCTCTTCAGCCAACAGTAAACCCCAACACCATCTCTCTCTCTTTCCAGTCAACAGTAAACCTCAACACCATCTCTCTCTACAGTCAACAGTAAACCTCAACACCACCTCTCTCTCTCTCCAGTCAACAGTAAACCTCAACACCATCTCTCTCTACAGTCAACAGTAAACCTCAACACCATCTCTCTCTCTCCAGTCAACAGTAAACCTCAACACCATCTCTCTCTCTCCAGTCAACAGTAAACCTCAACACCATCTCTCTCTACAGTCAACAGTAAACCTCAACACCACCTCTCTCTCTCTCCAGTCAACAGTAAACCTCAACACCATCTCTCTCTACAGTCAACAGTAAACCTCAACACCATCTCTCTCTCTCCAGTCAACAGTAAACCTCAACACCATCTCTCTCTCTCCAGTCAACAGTAAACCTCAACACCATCTCTCTCTACAGTCAACAGTAAACCTCAACACCATCTCTCTCTCCCCAGTCAACAGTAAACCTCAACACCATCTCTCTCTACAGTCAACAGTAAACCTCAACACCATCTCTCTCTCTCTCTACAGTCAACAGTAAACATCAACACCATCTCTCTCTCCCCAGTCAACAGTAAACCTCAACACCATCTCTCTCTACAGTCAACAGTAAACCTCAACACCATCTCTCTCTCTCTCTACAGTCAACAGTAAACCCCAACACCATCTCCCTCTCTCTCCAGTCAACAGTAAACCTCAACACCATCTCTCTCTCCAGTCAACAGTAAACCTCAACACCATCTCTCTCTCACTCCAGTCAACAGTAAACATCAACACCATCTCCCTCTCTCTCCAGTCAACAGTAAACCTCAACACCATCTCTCTCTACAGTCAACAGTAAACCTCAACACCATCCCTCTCTCTCTACAGTCAACAGTAAACCCCAACACCATCTCCCTCTCTCTCCAGTCAACAGTAAACCTCAACACCATCTCTCTCTCCAGTCAACAGTAAACCTCAACACCATCTCTCTCTACAGTCAACAGTAAACCTCAACACCATCTCTCTCTCTCTACAGTCAACAGTAAACCCCAACACCATCTCCCTCTCTCTCCAGTCAACAGTAAACCTCAACACCATCTCTCTCTCCAGTCAACAGTAAACCTCAACACCATCTCTCTCTCACTCCAGTCAACAGTAAACATCAACACCACCTCTCTCTCTCTCCAGTCAACAGTAAACCTCAACACCATCTCTCTCTCCAGTCAACAGTAAACCTCAACACCATCTCTCTCTCCAGTCAACAGTAAACCTCAACTCCATCCCTCTCTCCAGTCAACAGTAAACCTCAACACCATCTCTCTCTCCAGTCAACAGTAAACCTCAACACCATCTCTCTCTCCAGTCAACAGTAAACCTCAACACCATCTCCCTCTCTCCAGTCAACAGTAAACCTCAACACCATCTCTCTCTCTCTCTCTCCAGTCAACAGTAAACCTCAACATCATCTCTCTCTCCAGTCAACAGTAAACCTCAACACCATCTCTCTCTCTCCAGTCAACAGTAAACCCCAACACCATCTCTCTCTCCAGTCAACAGTAAACCTCAACACCATCTCTCTCTACAGTCAACAGTAAACCTCAACACCACCTCTCTCTCCAGTCAACAGTAAACCTCAACACAATCTTTCTCTCCAGTCAACAGTAAACCTCAACACAATCTCTCTCTCCAGTCAACAGTAAACCCCACACCATCTCCCTCTACAGTCAACAGTAAACCCCAACACCACCTCTCTCTCTCTCTCTCCAGTCAACAGTAAACCTCAACACCACCTCTCTCTCTACAGTCAACAGTAAACCTCAACACCATCTCTCTCTCCAGTCAACAGTAAACCCCAACACCACCTCTCTCTACAGTCAACAGTAAACCTCAACACCACCTCTCTCTCTACAGTCAACAGTAAACCTCAACACCATCTCTCTCTCCAGTCAACAGTAAACCTCAACACCACCTCTATCTCCAGTCAACAGTAAACCTCAACACCTTCTCCCTCTCTCTCTCCAGTCAACAGTAAACCTCAACACCATCTCTCTCTCCAGTCAACAGTAAACCTCAACACCATCTCTCTCTCCAGTCAACAGTAAACCTCAACACCATCTCTCTCTACAGTCAACCGTAAACCCCACACCATCTCCCTCTCTCTCTCTACAGGCAACAGTAAACCTCAACACCATCTCTCTCTCTCTCTCCAGTCAACAGCAAACCTCAACACCATCTCTCTCTCCAGTCAACAGTAAACCTCAACACCATCTCTCTCTACAGTCAACCATAAACCCCACACCATCTCCCTCTCTCTCTCTACAGTCAACAGTAAACCCCACACCATCTACCTCTCTCCCCCCAGTCAACAGTAAACCTCAACACAATCTCTCTCTCCAGTCAACAGTCAACCCCCATGGTTAGGCTTTCCTTAATCGCTCTCTTTGCTACGCTAGCTATCTAGCTACTTTTTAACGTGTTACAGCCCCAGATGTATTACTGCAATCGGCCATTGCTCTGACTAAGACATTATGGATGTGTTTTTGCTGATGTTTTAGAGACATACAGTATGCTGACCTGCAGTTGTAAAAAAAATAAAACACATTTGAGATGCTTAGACAGCAAGATGCTGTGGTGATGAATAGTAAATCAGTCATTTAATTTATTATTTATTATTAATACTTAATGATTCAGATCTCTATAAGGAGGCTCCTTGTGGGTAAAGTATTGCTGATGATTCAACCGTATTCGCATCAGCAGCCACAGCTAATGAAGTCACTGAAAACGCCCCCTAACAAAGAGCTGCAGTCTGTTTTTGGAATGGGGCGGCCAGTAATAAACGGGTCCTTGAACATCTCTACAACTAAGAGGCTTTGTATTTGGTACAAATCATTCCTTAAGTACTAGACCTCAGCTGAATCAGGTAATGAATGGTGCGGCTGTCGAACAAGTTGAGGAGACTAAATCACTTGGTGATACCTTAGATTGTAAACTGTCATGGTCAAAACAGAAATACTCAAAGGTTGTTAAAGATGGGGAGAAGTCTGTCCGTAATAAAGAGATGTTCTGCTTTGACACCAAGTCCTGCAGGCTCTAGTTTTGTCTAATCTTAATTACTGTCCAGTCGTGTGGTCGAGTCCTGCAGCCTCTAGTTTGGTCTAATCTTGATTACTGTCCAGTCGTGTGGTCGAGTCCTGCAGGCTCTAGTTTTGTCTAATCTTAATTACTGTCCAGTCGTGTGGTCGAGAGCTGCAAGGAAACACCTAGTTCAGCTGCAGCCGACCCAGAACAGAACAGGAAGTCTTGCTCTTCGTTGTAATCAGAGGGCTGATATATATACTATGCTGCCAGTCTCTCTCTCTGTTAAGAGTTGAGGAGAGACTGACTGCATCACTTCCTGTTTTTATAAGCAACATTAATGTGTTGAAAATCCCAAATTGTTTGCATAGTCAAGCTACCCACAGCTCTGACACACACACACTTACCCCACCAGACATGCCACCAGGGGTCTGACACACACACATACCCCACCAGACATGCCACCAGGGGTCTGACACACACACTTATCCCACCAGACATGCCACCAGGGGTCTGACACACACACATACCCCACCAGACATGCCACCAGGGGTCTGACACACACACTTATCCCACCAGACATGCCACCAGGGGTCTGACACACACACATACCCCACCAGACATGCCACCAGGGGTCTGACACACACACATACCCCACCAGACATGCCACCAGGGGTCTGACACACACACATACCCCACAAGACATGCCACCAGGGGTCTTTTCACAGTCCCCCAACTCCAGAACCAATTCAAGAAAGCAGCGTACAGTATTATACAGAGCCATTACTGCATGGAACACCATTTCATCTCATATTGCTCAAATGAACCCGGTTTCACATCACCTCGCGGCACAACGTCTCTCCCCTATTTGACCTAGATAGTTTGTGTCTATGTGTTGATATGTAGGCTGCGTGTGCCTTCTGTAAAACATATAAATATATATAAATATATATATATATATATGTAGTTCTGTCCTTGACCTGTTCTTGTCGTTTAAGGTTGTGTATTATGTCATGTTTCATGTTCTGTGTGGACCTCAGAAAGAGTAGCTGCTGCTTTTGTAACACGGGAATCCTAATGAAAGTAGTGAAAAGGGGATGATAAAGGACTCAGTATTGTGTTTCTTTGATAGTTTTTCCCAGTTTAACACCATTGTTACATTGAAGAACGTTAACTTTGTCACTGTGAGGGAGAACAAGGTGGCCTAAGGCTTCAAGATCACAGGGCATAAACATTCCAGTGAAGAGTAGACTACTCAACATTTCATTAGTGTAACGGCTTTCGTTGGTGGAAGGAGAGGAGGATCAAAATGCAGCGTGGTACGTTTTAGTCATTTAGCAGACGCTCTTATCCAGAGCGTCCAGAGCGTGGTACGTATCCATAATAACGTTTAATAGAGAATGAATACAAAATACAAAATAGAACAAGAGAATCAAAATGAAAACCGAAACAGTCCCGAACGGTGCAAACACTGAAACGGAAAACAAATACCCACAACCCCTAGTGGCAAAACAGGCTACCTAAATATGGCTCCCAATCAGAGACAACGATCGACACCTGCCTCTGATTGAGAACCATACTAGGCTAAAACACATAGAAATATAACGTACAGAACAAAACATAGAAAAACAACATAGAATGGCCACCCCAACTCACGCTCTGACCAAACTAAAATAAAGACATAAAAAAGGACCTAAGGTCAGAACGTGACAATTACAGGCTTTACCAGAAACAAAAACACAGCCTTCCAGCACACAGCATATGTTTGCCACTTGGACCACAGATAAGAATGAGTTTCCCCATTTTCTCTTAACTGTAACTCAACAAAAGTTAGTCAACGAACCTACCTTGTAAAAGAACAGTGAGACCCAGAGAACCAGGCGGTATGTGTTCCATGTTTATTGGGACTTGGGATGGCCTCAAGGCTTAGTTTGCCTACCGTGGATAATTAATCTCTTATAAAAGCAGAAAGGCTATTGTTTTGAAATATGACAGTAAACATAATTTTTGACAGAATAATTAAAGATAAAAGGAGAAACAGAGACGTGCACTGTACTGTAATGATATTCTAAATAAATGAAAAATGCCAAGTGCTGAATACATATGAGCATGGTTGGCTGTGGACGGTATTGAATAAACAAACTCCTTCTAATGTTATAACTAAAGTCTCTAGTATGGACATGACAGAATATAGAGTCTTCTAATGTTATAACTAATGTCTCTAGTATGGACATGACAGAATATAGAGTCTCCTTCTGTTATAACTAATGTCTCTAGTATGGACATGACAGAATATAGAGTCTCCTTCTGTTATAACTAATGTCTCTAGTATGGACATGACAGAATATAGAGTCTCCTTCTGTTATAACTAATGTCTCTAGTATGGACATGACAGAATATAGAGTCTTCTAATGTTATAACTAATGTCTCTAGTATGGACATGACAGAATATAGAGTCTCATTCTGTTATAACTAATGTCTCTAGTATGGACATTACAGAATATAGAGTCTCCTTCTGTTATAACTAATGTCTCTAGTATGGACGTAACATAATAAATCCACTCCAAACAGAATGTGTCCCAAATGGCACCCTATTCCCTTTATAGTCCACTAAATTGGCCAGAGCCCTATGGCAGCCTATTCCCTTTATAGTGCACTAAATTGGCCAGAGCCCTATGGCAGCCTATTTCCTTTATAGTGCACTAAATTGGCCAGAGCCCTATGGCACCCTATTCCCTTTATAGTGCACTAAATTGGCCAGAGCCCTATGGCACCCTATTCCCTTTATAGTGCACTAAATTGGCCAGAGCCCTATGGGCCCAGATCAAAAGTAGTGCACTATATTTTGACAAAAACACTGGGTGAAATACTGACTGCATAATACCAGTATAATAGTGTGTACAGTCCATCAGTCTGTCAGTAGTGTTATAACAGCATGTACAGTCCATCAGTCTGTCAGTAGTGTTATAATAGTATAACAGCATGTACAGTCCATCAGTCTGTCAGTAGTGTTATACCAGTATAATAGTGTGTACAGTCCATCAGTCTGTCGTAGTGTTATAATAGTATAACAGCATGTACAGTCCATCAGCCTGTCAGTAGTGTTATAACAGCATGTACAGTCCATCAGCCTGTCAGTAGTGTTATAATAGTATAACAGCATGTACAGTCCATCAGTCTGTCAGTAGTGTTATAACAGCATGTACAGTCCATCAGTCTGTCAGTAGTGTTATATCAGAATGTACAGTCCATCAGTCTGTCAGTAGTATTATAACAGCATGTACAGTCCATCAGTCTGTCAGTAGTGTTATAACAGCATGTACAGTCCATCAGTCTGTCAGTAGTGTTATAACAGCATGTAAAGTCCATCAGTCTGTCAGTAGTGTTATAATAGTATAACATCATGTACAGTCCATCAGTCTGTCAGTAGTGTTATAACAGCATGTACAGTCCATCAGTCTGTCAGTAGTGTTATATCAGCATGTACAGTCTATCAGTCTGTCAGTAGTGTTATACCAGTATAATAGTGTGTACAGTCCATCAGTCTGTCAGTAGTGTTATAATAACATGTACAGTCCATCAGTCTGTCAGTAGTGTTATAATAGTACAACAGCATGTACAGTCCATCAGTCTGTCAGTAGTGTTATACCAGTATAACAGCATGTACAGTCCATCCGTCTGTCAGTAGTGTTATACCAGTATAATAGTGTGTACAGTCCATCAGTCTGTCAGTAGTGTTATAATAGTATAACAGCATGTACAGTCCATCAGTCTGTCAGTAGTGTTATAACAGCATGTACAGTCCATCAGTCTGTCAGTAGTGTTATATCAGCATGTACAGTCCATCAGTCTGTCAGTAGTGTTATAATAGTATAACAGCATGTACAGTCCATCAGTCTGCCAATAGTGTTATAATAGTATAACAGCATGTACAGTCCATCAGTCTGTCAGTAGTGTTATATCAGCATGTACAGTCCATCAGTCTGTCAGTAGTGTTATAATAGTATAAGAGCATGTACAGTCCATCAGTCTGTCAGTAGTGTTATAACAGCATGTACAGTCCATCAGTCTGTCAGTAGTGTTATAACAGCATGTACAGTCCATCAGTCTGTCAGTAGTGTTATAATAGTATAACAGCATGTACAGTCCATCAGTCTGTCAGTAGTGTTATAACAGCATGTACAGTCTATCAGTCTGTCAGTAGTGTTATAACAGCATGTACAGTCCATCAGTCTGTCAGTAGTGTTATAACAGCATGTACAGTCTATCAGTCTGTCAGTAGTGTTATAACAGCATGTACAGTCCATCAGTCTGTCAGTAGTGTTATAACAGCATGTATAGTCCATCAGTCTGTCAGTAGTGTTATAACAGCATGTACAGTCTGTCAGTAGTGTTATAACAGCATGTACAGTCCATCAGTCTGTCAGTAGTGTTATAACAGCATGTACAGTCCATCAGTCTGTCAGTAGTGTTATAATTGTATAACAGCATGTACAGTCCATCAGCCTGTCAGTAGTGTTATAATAGTATAACAGCATGTACAGTCCATCAGTCTGTCAGTAGTGTTATAATAGTATAATAGCTTGTACAGTCCATCAGTCTGTCAGTAGTGTTATAATAGCATGTACAGTCCATCAGTCTGTCAGTAGTGTTATAATAGTATAACAGCATATACAGTCCATCAGCCTGTCAGTAGTGTTATAACAGCATGTACAGTCCATCAGTCTGTCAGTAGTGTTATAATAGTATAACAGCATGTACAGTCCATCAGTCTGTCAGTAGTGTTATAATAGTATAACAGCATGTACAGTCCATCAGTCTGTCAGTAGTGTTATAATAGTATAACAGCATGTACAGTCCATCAGTCTGTCAGTAGTGTTATAATAGTATAATAGCATGTACAGTCCATCAGTCTGTCAGTAGTGTTATAACAGCATGTACAGTCCATCAGTCTGTCAGTAGTGTTATAACAGCATGTACAGTCCATCAGTCTGTCAGTAGTGTTATAACAGCATGTACAGTCCATCAGTCTGTCAGTAGTGTTATAATAGTATAACATCATGTACAGTCCATCAGTCTGTCAGTAGTGTTATAACAGCATGTACAGTCCATCAGTCTGTCAGTAGTGTTATATCAGCATGTACAGTCAATCAGTCTGTCAGTAGTGTTATACCAGTATAATAGTGTGTACAGTCCATCAGTCTGTCAGTAGTGTTATAATAACATGTACAGTCCATCAGTCTGTCAGTAGTGTTATAATAGTACAACAGCATGTACAGTCCATCAGTCTGTCAGTAGTGTTATACCAGTATAATAGCATGTACAGTCCATCAGTCTGTCAGTAGTGTTATAACAGCATGTACAGTCCATCAGTCTGTCAGTAGTGTTATATCAGCATGTACAGTCCATCAGTCTGTCAGTAGTGTTATAATAGTATAACAGCATGTACAGTCCATCAGTCTGCCAATAGTGTTATAATAGTATAACAGCATGTACAGTCCATCAGTCTGTCAGTAGTGTTATATCAGCATGTACAGTCCATCAGTCTGTCAGTAGTGTTATAATAGTATAAGAGCATGTACAGTCCATCAGTCTGTCAGTAGTGTTATATCAGCATGTACAGTCTATCAGTCTGTCAGTAGTGTTATATCAGCATGTACAGTCCATCAGTCTGTCAGTAGAGTTATAACAGCATGTACAGTCCATCAGTCTGTCAGTAGTGTTATAATAGTATAACAGCGTATACAGTCCATCAGTCTGTCAGTAGTGTTATACCAGTATAATAGTGTGTACAGAGTATCAGTCTGTCAGTAGTGTTATATCAGCATGTACAGTCTATCAGTCTGTCAGTAGTGTTATAACAGCATGTACAGTCCATCAGTCTGTCAGTAGTGTTATATCAGCATGTACAGTCTATCAGTCTGTCAGTAGTGTTATATCAGCATGTACAGTCCATCAGTCTGTCAGTAGAGTTATAACAGCATGTACAGTCTATCAGTCTGTCAGTAGTGTTATAATAACATGTACAGTCCATCAGTCTGTCAGTAGTGTTATAATAGTATAACAGCATGTATAGTACATCAGTCTGCCATAGTGTTATATCAGCATGTACAGTCCATCAGTCTGTCAGTAGTGTTATAATAGTATAA
>NC_074669.1:63556390-63558890 GCF_029448725.1 Salvelinus fontinalis
TAAATGTACTTGTTACCAACCCTCTGAGTGGCCCTGAATTTATGAGGTGTTTTTTTAGACCTTTCTCTGCCAGCCCAGCTGAGACCAACGCATCCCGAACCGAGGACACCACCCAAATGCCACCCTTATACCTATTTAATGCACTCCCGTTCAACCAGGGGCCGCCCCTCTGGTCAAAAGTAGTTCACTAAAATAGGGAACAGGGTTCAATACGGGATTCGACCCCTGGCTTCAAGTGTCTGTTTGGCCGAGACACATCAGGGAGGTCATCTGTCACAGATGTATACTACCGTCCCTGATACACTACCCCGTGGGAGATGTAACGAGATACGGGTCGGGTCCTAAATGGTAGCCTGTGCCCTTCGTAGTGCACTAAATACAGAATAGGGTGCATTTGGGACGCACACCCAACACACATAGTCCATGGGTGTTGTAAAAGGGGATATGATATATTGTCACAGGTAGGGTGAGGTTTTTTCCCCCAGAGCCCAATGCTCCATTAAGCCATTTGTCAGCGTTCTGAGCAGTCTAGTCAGCAGCCATGAAGACACGTCAAAATGCAGCGTTCGTTTAAAAAGACCATGTGGAAGGCGACGTCTCAAATGGCACCCTATGGGCCCTTTGAGAAGAAGTGAGTGCACTAAGTAGGGGGCTTGGGGTGGCATTTAGAGACACACTATGTGTGTCTGACTCCCTGAGTAGTGGAAGATGGCAACAAAAGAATCGAGACTGTCAAGACGGCTTGTCAAACCGGAGATTAATTCAAGTGTGGGGAAGTATCATGGAGTTCTTGGGAAAAATATCCCCCTGGCTCGATAAGAGGACAGAACTTCACTCATCTCATCAATTCAGGGACACTTAGTGAGAGGGATTGATAATGAGGCAGAAATAAAATAAAATAAAATAGAAGACCACGTCCATTGAGGAGAAGTTTGTAATACAGTTAACGATGTACGGTAGTGTTGCATTATGGGTATCAGGACGCCCATCAGGAATTTGAGTTGGTTTGTTTATCTTCTTCCTGGAGGGAGTTGAGTGTTTGCTTCCTACATTACATATTGAGCATGTTTCCATGCTTTAAAATCTATTCAGTTTGACCCGATCATAATAATCCCAACCTGCTCTGGTGGGTCATGTGAGGGTGTCAGTTAAATGACTCTCTACTGTAGATAGGGACCAGCCCTGTTGTTCTCTGAGACATCGTCCCTCTGTCTTATTAGTAAAACCAGCCCTGTTGTTCTCTCAGACACAGTCCCTCTGTCTTATTAATACAACCAGCCCTGTTGTTCTCTCAGACACAGTCCCTCTGTCTTATTAATACAACCAGCCCTGTTGTTCTCTGAGACACAGTCCCTCTGTCTTATTAGTAAAACCAGCCCTGTTGTTCTCTGAGACACAGTCCCTCTGTCTTATTAGTAAAACCAGCCCTGTTGTTCTCTGAGACACAGTCCCTCTGTCTTATTAGGACAACCAGCCCTGTTGTTCTCTGAGACACAGTCCCTCTGTCTTATTAATACAACCAGCCCTGTTGTTCTCTGAGACACAGTCCCTCTGTCTTATTAGGACAACCAGCCCTGTTGTTCTCTGAGACACAGTCCCTCTGTCTTATTAGGACAACCAGCCCTGTTGTTCTCTGAGGCATCGTCCCTCTGTCTTAGTAGGACAACCAGCCCTGTTGTTCTCTGAGACATCGTCCCTCTGTCTTATTAATACAACCAGCCCAGTTGTTCTCTGAGACATCGTCCCTCTGTCTTATTAGGACAACCAGCCCTGTTGTTCTCTGAGACATCGTCCCTCTGTCTTATTAGGACAACCAGCCCTGTTGTTCTCTGAGACACAGTCCCTCTGTCTTATTAGTAAAACCAGCCCTGTTGTTCTCTGAGACACAGTCCCTCTGTCTTATTAATACAACCAGCCCTGTTGTTCGCGGAGACACAGTCCCTCTGTCTTATTAGGACAACCAGCCCAGTTGTTCTCTGAGACATCGTCCCTCTGTCTTATTAGGACAACCAGCCCTGTTGTTCTCTGAGACATCGTCCCTCTGTCTTATTAGGACAACCAGCCCTGTTGTTCTCTGAGACACAGTCCCTCTGTCTTATTAGGACAACCAGCCCTGTTGTTCTCTGAGACATCGTCCCTCTGTCTTATTAGGACAACCAGCCCTGTTGTTCTCTGAGACATCGTCCCTCTGTCTTATTAGGACAACCAGCCCTGTTGTTCTCTGAGACATCGTCCCTCTGTCTTATTAGGACAACCAGCCCTGTTGTTCTCTGAGACATCGTCCCTCTGTCTTATTAGTACAACCAGCCCTGTTGTTCTCTGAGACATCGTCCCTCTGTCTTATTAGTAAAACCAGCCCTGTTGTTCTCTGAGACACCGTCCCTCTGTCTTATTAGTACAATCAGCCCTGTTGTTCTCTGAGACACAGTCCCTCTGTCTTATTAGTACAACCAGCCCTGTTGTTCTCTGAGACATCGTCCCTCTGTCTTAGTAGGACAAC
>NC_074669.1:63561390-63576390 GCF_029448725.1 Salvelinus fontinalis
GGGATTAAGATTGGGATTTGGGATCGAGATTGAGATCGGGATCGAGATACACACTGAACAAAAATATAAACACAACTTGTAAAATGTTGGTCCCATGTTTCATGAGCTGAAATAAAAGATACTCAAATATTCCATGTGTACAAAATAAACGTATTTCTCAAAACACTATTGCACACATTTGTTTACATCCCTGTTAGTGAGCATTTCTCCTTCGCCAAAATAATCCACCCAACTGACCGATGTGTCATGTCAAGAAGCTTATTAAACCGGATGATCATTACACAGGTGCACCTTGTGCTGGGGACAACAAAAGGCCACTCTACAATGTGCCGTTTTTGTCACAAAACACAATGCCACTGATGTCTCAAGTTTTGAGGGAGTGTGCAATTGGCATGCTGACTACAGGAATGTCCACAGAGCTGTTGCCAGAGAATTGAATGTTCATTTCTCTACCATAAGCCGTCTATAATATTGTTTTAGAGAATTTGGCAGTACGTCCAACCGGCCTCACAACCACAGACCACGTGTAACCACGCCAGCCCAGGACCTCCAAATCCTGCTGCTGCTACTCTCTGTTTATCATATATGCATAGTCACTTTAACTATACATTCATGTACATACAACCTCAATTGGGCTGACCATACAGAGCTCCTGCACATTGACTAACCGGGCTATCTGCGTTGTGTCCCACCACCCGCCAACCCCTCTTTTTATACTGCTGCTACTCTCTGTTTATCATATATGCATTGTCACTTTAACCATATCTACATGTACATACGACTTTAATCAGCCTGACTAACCGGTGTCTGTCTGTATGTAGCCTCGCTACTTTTATAGCCTCGCTAGTGTATATAGCCTGTCTTTTTACTGTTGTTTTATTTCTTTACCTACCTACTGTTCACCTAATACCTTTTTTGCACTATTGGTTAGAGCCTGTAAGTAAGCATTTCACTGTAAGGTCTACATCTGTTGTATTCAGCGCACGTGACAAATAAACTTGGATTTGATTTGACTCGTCTGAGACCAGCCACCTGGATAGCTGATGAAACTGGCTTTTGCACAACCGAAGAATTTCTGCACAAACTGTCGGAAACCGTCTCAAGGAAGCTCATCTGCGTGCTCGTCATCCTCACCGGGGTCTTGACCTGACTGCAGTTTGGCGTCGTAACTGACTTCAGTGGCAGATGTTCTCCTTCGATCGCCACTGGCAACGCTGGAGAAGGGTGCTCTTCATGGATCCCAGTTTCAACCGTAACGGGCAGATGGCAGACAGCGTGTATGGTGTTGTCTTGGTGAGCGGTTTGCTTATATCAACATTGTGAGCAGTGCCCCATGGGGTGGTGGTGGGGTTATGGTATGGTATGGGCAGGGTTATGGGGTGGTGGTGGGGTTATGGTATGGTATGGTATGGGCAGGGTTATGGTATGGGCAGGGTTATGGTATGGGCAGGGTTATGGGGTGGTGGTGGGGTTATGGTATGGGTAGGGTTATGGTATGGGTAGGGTTATGGTATGGGTAGGTTTATGGTATGGTATGGTATGGGCAGGGTTATGATATGGGCAGGGTTATGGTATGGGTAGGCATAAGCCATCACCTCATGTTTCAGCATGATAATGCACGGCCCCATATTGCAAGGATCTACCCACAATTCCTGGAAGCTGAAAATGTCGCAGTTCTTCCATGGCCTGCATACTCACCAGATATGTTACCTACTGAGCATGTTTGGGATGCTCTGGATCTACGTGTACGACACTGTGTTCCAGTTTATGCCAATATCCAGCAACTTCGCACAGCCATTGAAGAGGAGTGGGACAACATTCCACAGGCCCCAATCAACAGCCTGATCAACTCTATGTGAAGGAGATGTGTCGCGCTGCATGAGGCAAATCCATAGATTAGGGCCTAATTAATTTATTTCAATTGACTGATTTCCTTAAATGAACTGTAACTTAGTAAAATCTTTGAAATTGTTTAATGTTGTGTTTATATTTTTGTTCAGTGTAGGTTGAGAATGAGAAGTAAAATAGAATCACATTACCTGTTCATTAGATTATTTTTCTATCAATATCTTGGTCATATTAATCCATATCATTATCTTGGTCATAATAATCTATATCATTATCTTGGTCATAATAATCCGTATCATTATCTTGGTCATAATAATCTGTATCATTATCTTGGTCATAATAATCCATATCATTATCTTGGTCATAATAATCCATATCATTATCTTGGTCATAATAATCCGTATCATTATCTTGGACATAATAATCCATATCATTATCTTGGACATAATAATCCATATCATTATCTTGGACATAATAATCTGTATCATTATCTTGGTCATAATAATCCATATCATTATCTTGGTCATAATAATCCATATCATTATCTTGGTCATAATAATCTGTATCATTATCTTGGTCATAATAATCTGTATCATTATCTTGGTCATAATAATCCATATCATTATCTTGGTCATAATAATCCGTATCATTATCTTGGACATAATAATCCATATCATTATCTTGGACATAATAATCCGTATCATTATCTTGGTCATATTAATCCGTATCATTATCTTGGTCATAATAATCCATATCATTATCTTGGTCATGATAATCCATTTCATTATCTTGGTCATAATAATCCATATCATTATCTTGGACATAAAAATCATTGTCATTTACATTTGCTGTCTCCTCGGTTTATATCAGTCTCATCATAAGATTGGGTGATGTCCTCCTGTAGTCCATCACAACAACACATTTCTACCAGCAGTCTGTCAGTATATCATATCCATTACAACAACACCTTTCTACCAGCAGTCTGTCAGTATATCATATCCATGACAACAACACCTTTCTACCAGCAGTCTGTCAGTATATCATATCCATGACAACAACACCTTTCTACCAGCAGTCTGTCAGTATATCATATCCATGACAACAACACCTTTCTACCAGCAGTACGTCAGTATATCATATCCATGACAACAACACCTTTCTACCAGCAGTCTGTCAGTATATCATATCCATGACAACAACACCTTTCTACCAGCAGTACGTCAGTATATCATATCCATGACAACAACACCTTTCTACCAGCAGTCTGTCAGTATATCATATCCATGACAACAACACCTTTCTACCAGCAGTACGTCAGTATATCATATCCATGACAAAAACACCTTTCTACCAGCAGTCTGTCAGTATATCATATCCATGACAACAACACCTTTCTACCAGCAGTACGTCAGTATATCATATCCATTACTACAACACCTTTCTACCAGCAGTATATCATATCCATTACTACAACACCTTTCTACCAGCAGTACGTCAGTGTCTCAGATCTTTAACTGTTAATCATGCAGGTAATTTGTTGAGAGGCTTTTAATGCAGTCACCTCAGCAGGTGGGCACACACACACACACACACACACACACACACACACACACACACACACACACACACACACACACACACACACACACACACACACACACACACACACACACACACACACACACACACAACCAGTAGTCAAACTCAGCAGGTGGACAGAGAACACTGTTAACAAACACACTCTCATTTGTCAGAGTGAGGCACCAGCTGGTCCAAGTCTGTATGTGAAACAACACCTCACGACACACACACCAAACACACACACCAAACACACACACCAAACACACACACCAAACACACACACACACCAAACACACACACACCAAACACACACACACACCAAACACACACACACACACACAGTGAGGCTTGCACCAGCTGGTCCAAGTCTGTATGTGAAACAACACCTCACGGCACACACCAAACACACACACACACACACACACACACACACACACACACACACACACACACACACACACACACACACACACACACACACACACACACACACACACACACACACACACACACACACACACACACACACACACACACACACACACACCAAACACACACACACAATAAACCTTCATCAGGACTGTATATTCAGACAAATGTCCTCTTCAGCTTAAACAACTAAGTATTGATCAGTTACAGTTACTGTAGAGTACAAATTGATAATCGATTGATCGTCAACTCCCTCACCTTGACAGCTGGGATTGGCTCTGTCCCACTCAGTGTGTGTGTGTGTGTGTGTGTGTGTGTGTGTGTGTGTGTGTGTGTGTGTGTGTGTGTGTGTGTGTGTGTGTGTGTGTGTGTGTGTGTGTGTGTGTGTGTGTGTGTGTGTGTGTGTTTTAGTGTGTGTGAACATTTCATCCTACATTCAGGACAACACTACTTGGTATCCGTCTCCTAGCTACTGACCACTCCGTCTCCCAGGTACTGACCACTCCGTCTCCCAGCTACTGACCACTCCGTCTCCCAGCTACTGACCACTGTCTCCTAGCTACTGACCACTCCGTCTCCCAGCTACTGACCACTCCGTCTCCCAGCTACTGACCACTCCGTATCCTAGCTACAGACCACTCCGTCTCCCAGCTACTGACCACTGTCTCCCAGCTACTGACCACTGTCTCCTAGCTACTGACCACTCTGTCTCCCAGCTACTGACCCTCCGTCTCCCAGCTACTGACCACTCCGTCTCCCAGCTACTGACCACTCCGTCTCCTAGCTACTGACCACTCCGTCTCCCAGCTACAGACCGCTCCGTCTCCCAGCTACTGACCAATCCGTCTCCCAGCTACTGACCACTCCGTATCCTAGCTACAGACCACTCCATCTCCCAGCTACTGACCACTCCGTCTCCCAGCTACTGACCACTCCGTCTCCCAGCTACTGACCAATCCGTCTCCCAGCTACTGACCACTCCGTATCCTAGCTACAGACCACTCCGTCTCCCAGCTACTGACCACTGTCTCCCAGCTACTGACCACTGTCTCCTAGCTACTGACCACTCTGTCTCCCAGCTACTGACCCTCCGTCTCCCAGCTACTGACCACTCCGTCTCCCAGCTACTGACCACTCCGTCTCCCAGCTACTGACCACTCCGTCTCCTAGCTACTGACCACTCCGTCTCCTAGCTACTGACCACTCCGTCTCCCAGCTACAGACCGCTCCGTCTCCCAGCTACTGACCACTCCGTATCCTAGCTACAGACCACTCCGTCTCCCAGCTACTGACCACTGTCTCCCAGCTACTGACCACTGTCTCCTAGCTACTGACCACTCTGTCTCCCAGCTACTGACCCTCCGTCTCCCAGCTACTGACCACTCCGTCTCCCAGCTACTGACCACTCCGTCTCCCAGCTACTGACCACTCCGTCTCCTAGCTACTGACCACTCCGTCTCCTAGCTACTGACCACTCCGTCTCCCAGCTACAGACCGCTCCGTCTCCCAGCTACTGACCACTCCGTCTCCTAGCTACTGACCACTCCGTCTCCTAGCTACTGACCACTCTGTCTCCTAGCTACTGACCACTGTCTCCTAGCTACTGACCACTCTGTCTCCTAGCTACTGACCACTCCGTCTCCCAGCTACTGACCACTGTCTCCTAGCTACTGACCACTCCGTCTCCTAGCTACTGACCACTGTCTCCTAGCTACTGACCACTCCGTCTCCCAGCTACTGACCACTCTGTCTCCCAGCTACTGACCACTCCGTCTCCTAGCTACTGACCACTCTGTCTCCCAGCTACTGACCACTGTCTCCCAGCTACTGACCACTGTCTCCCAGCTACTGACCACTCTGTCTCCCAGCTACTGACCACTGTCTCCCAGCTACTGACCACTCTGTCTCCTAGCTACTGACCACTCTGTATCCCAGCTACTGACCACTCCGTCTCCCAGCTACTGACCACTCCGTCTCCCAGCTACTGACCACTCCGTCTCCCAGCTACTGACCACTCCGTCTCCCAGCTACAGAATCTCCCAGCTACTGACCTCGCTGTCTTCCAGCTACTGACATCTCTGTATCCTAGCTACTGACCACTCTGTCTCCTAGCTACTGACCACTCCGTCTCCCAGCTACTGACCACTCCGTCTCCTAGCTACTGACCACTCCGTCTCCCAGCTACTGACCACTCCGTCTCCTAGCTACTGACCACTCCGTCTCCTAGCTACTGACCACTCCGTCTCCCAGCTACTGACCACTCTGTATCCTAGCTACTGACCACTCCGTCTCCCAGCTACTGACCACTCCGTCTCCTAGCTACTGACCACTCCGTCTCCCAACTACTGACCACTCCGTCTCCCAGCTACTGACCACTCCGTCTCCCAGCTACTGACCACTGTCTCCTAGCTACTGACCACTCCGTCTCCCAGCAACTGACCACTCCGTCTCCCAGCTACTGACCACTCCGTATCCTAGCTACAGACCACTCCGTCTCCCAGCTACTGACCACTGTCTCCCAGCTACTGACCACTGTCTCCTAGCTACTGACCACTCTGTCTCCCAGCTACTGACCCTCCGTCTCCCAGCTACTGACCACTCCGTCTCCCAGCTACTGACCACTCCGTCTCCTAGCTACTGACCACTCCGTCTCCTAGCTACTGACCACTGTCTCCTAGCTACTGACCACTCCGTCTCCCAGCTACTGACCACTGTCTCCTAGCTACTGACCACTCCGTCTCCTAGCTACTGACCACTGTCTCCTAGCTACTGACCACTCCGTCTCCCAGCTACTGACCCTCCGTCTCCCAGCTACTGACCACTGTCTCCCAGCTACTGACCAATCCGTCTCCCAGCTACTGACCACTCCGTCTCCCAGCTACTGACCACTGTCTCCCAGCTACTGACCAATCCTTCTCCTAGCTACTGACCACTCCGTCTCCCAGCTACAGACCGCTCCGTCTCCCAGCTACTGACCAATCCGTCTCCCAGCTAATGACCACTCCGTATCCTAGCTACAGACCACTCCGTCTCCCAGCTACTGACCACTCCGTCTCCCAGCTACTGACCACTCCGTCTCCCAGCTACTGACCACTGTCTCCTAGCTACTGACCACTCCGTCTCCCAGCTACTGACCACTCCGTCTCCCAGCTACTGACCACTCCGTATCCTAGCTACAGACCACTCCGTCTCCCAGCTACTGACCACTGTCTCCCAGCTACTGACCACTGTCTCCTAGCTACTGACCACTCTGTCTCCCAGCTACTGACCCTCCGTCTCCCAGCTACTGACCACTCTGTCTCCCAGCTACTGACCACTCCGTCTCCCAGCTACTGACCACTGTCTCCCAGCTACTGACCACTATGTCTCCCAGCTACTGACCACTCCGTCTCCCAGCTACTGACCACTCCGTCTCCCAGCTACTGAATCTCCCAGCTACTGACCTCGCTGTCTTCCAGCTACTGACATCTCTGTATCCTAGCTACTGACCACTCTGTCTCCTAGCTACTGACCACTCCGTCTCCCAGCTACTGACCACTCCGTCTCCTAGCTACTGACAACTCCGTCTCCCAGCTACTGACCACTCTGTCTCCCAGCTACTGACCACTCCGTCTCCCAGCTACTGACCACTCTGTCTCCTAGCTACAGACCACTCCGTCTCCCAGCTACTGACCACTGTCTCCTAGCTACTGACCACTCCGTCTCCCAGCTACTGACCACTCCGTCTCCTAGCTAGTGACCACTCCGTCTCCCAGCTACTGACCACTCCGTCTCCCAGCTACTGACCACTCCGTCTCCTAGCTACTGACCACTCCGTCTCCCAGCTACTGACCAATCCGTCTCCCAGCTACTGACCAATCCGTCTCCCAGCTACTGACCAATCCGTCTCCCAGCTACTGACCACTCCGTCTCCCAGCTACTGACCCTCCGTCTCCCAGCTACTGACGACTCTGTCTCCCAGCTACTGACCACTCTGTCTCCCAGCTACTGACCACTCCGTCTCCCAGCTACTGACCACTCCGTCTCCCAGCTACTGACCACTCCGTCTCCCAGCTACTGACCACTCCGTCTCCCAGCTACTGACCCTCCGTCTCCCAGCTACTGACCACTGTCTCCCAGCTACTGACCAATCCGTCTCCCAGCTACTGACCACTCCGTCTCCCAGCTACTGACCACTGTCTCCCAGCTACTGACCAATCCGTCTCCTAGCTACTGACCACTCCGTCTCCCAGCTACAGACCGCTCCGTCTCCCAGCTACTGACCAATCCGTCTCCCAGCTACTGACCACTCCGTCTCCCAGCTACTGACCAATCCGTCTCCCAGCTACTGACCACTCTGTCTCCCAGCTACTGACCACTCCGTCTCCCAGCTACTGACCACTGTCTCCCAGCTACTGACCACTATGTCTCCCAGCTACTGACCACTCCGTCTCCCAGCTACTGACCACTCCGTCTCCCAGCTACTGAATCTCCCAGCTACTGACCTCGCTGTCTTCCAGCTACTGACATCTCTGTATCCTAGCTACTGACCACTCTGTCTCCTAGCTACTGACCACTCCGTCTCCCAGCTACTGACCACTTAGTCTCCCAGCTACTGACCACTCCGTCTCCCAGCTACTGACCACTCTGTCTCCTAGCTACAGACCACTCCGTCTCCCAGCTACTGACCACTGTCTCCTAGCTACTGACCACTGTCTCCTAGCTACTGACCACTCCGTCTCCCAGCTACTGACCACTCCGTCTCCTAGCTACTGACCACTCCGTCTCCTAGCTACTGACCACTCCGTCTCCCAGCTACTGACCACTCCGTCTCCCAGCTACTGACCACTCCGTCTCCCAGCTACTGACCACTCCGTCTCCCAGCTACAGAATCTCCCAGCTACTGACCCTCCGTCTCCTAGCTACTGACCACTCCGTCTCCCAGCTACTGACCAATCCGTCTCCCAGCTACTGACCAATCCGTCTCCCAGCTACTGACCAATCCGTCTCCCAGCTACTGACCAATCCGTCTCCCAGCTACTGACCACTCCGTCTCCCAGCTACTGACCCTCCGTCTCCCAGCTACTGACCACTCTGTCTCCCAGCTACTGACCACTCTGTCTCCCAGCTACTGACCACTCCGACTCCCAGCTACTGACCACTGTCTCCCAGCTACAGACCGCTCCGTCTCCCAGCTACTGACCACTCCGTCTCCCAGCTACTGACCCCTTTGTGGGCTGAGGCTGCCAGGGATACTCACTGCTCTGGACTGTGTTGACCACTCATTCCATGTACCATAATGCTGCCATTAGACCAGGACATTCTCACCTTGACTGTTAAGGCAAACGGCTGCAAGTTGTACCGACCAAATGTAACGTAGCACTCTGTTTCCCTGCCAACCATGACTCATGTTGTACTCTATATGAGTCAAATGTAATGGAGTCCGTTTGCCCATGCTGTGAACGGCTGCTGTTCTGATTCTGTCCTGCTGTTCTGATTCTGGTCTCTGTTCAGATTCTGGCCTGCTGTTCAGATTCTGGCCTGCTGTTCTGATTCTGGTCTGCTGTTCTGACTCTGGCCTGCTGTTCAGATTCTGGCCTGCTGTTCAGATTCTGGCCTGCTGTTCTGATTCTGGCCTGCTGTTCAGATTCTGGCCTGCTGTTCAGATTCTGGCCTGCTGTTCAGATTCTGGCCTGCTGTTCTGGTCTGCTGTTCAGATTCTGGCCTGCTGTTCAGATTCTGGCCTGCTGTTCAGATTCTGGCCTGCTGTTCTGATTCTGGCCTGCTGTTCTGATTCTGGCCTGCTGTTCTGATTCTGGCCTGCTGTTCAGATTTTGGCCTGCTGTTCTGGTCTGCTGTTCAGATTCTGGCCTGCTGTTCTGATTCTGGCCTGCTGTTCTGATTCTGGCCTGCTGTTCAGATTCTGGCCTGCTGTTCTGATTCTGGCCTGCTGTTCAGATTTTGGCCTGCTGTTCTGGTCTGCTGTTCTGATTCTGGCCTGCTGTTCAGATTCTGGCCTGCTGTTCTGGTCTGCTGTTCACATTCTGGCCTGCTGTTCAGATTCTGGCCTGCTGTTCAGATTCTGGCCTGCTGTTCAGATTCTGGCCTGCTTTTCAGATTCTGGCCTGCTGTTCTGATTCTGGCCTGCTGTTCAGATTCTGGCCTGCTGTTCAGATTCTGTCCTGCTGTTCAGATTCTGGCCTGCTGTTCAGATTCTGGCCTGCTGTTCAGATTCTGGCCTGCTGCTCTGATTCTGTCCTGCTGCTCTGATTCTGGCCTGCTGTTCTGATTCTGGCCTGCTGTTCTGTTTCTGGCCTGCTGTTCAGATTCTGTCCTGCTGCTCTGATTCTGGCCTGCTGCTCTGATTCTGGCCTGCTGCTCTGATTCTGGCCTGCTGTTCTGATTCTGGCCTGCTGTTCTGATTCTGGCCTGCTGTTCTGATTCTGGTCTGCTGTTCTGATTCTGGTCTGCTGTTCAGATTCTGGTCTGCTGTTCTGGTCTGCTGTTCAGATTCTGGCCTGCTGTTCAGATTCTGGCCTGCTGTTCAGATTCTGGCCTGCTGCTCTGATTCTGGCCTGCTGTTCTGATTCTGGTCTGCTGTTCTGATTCTGGCCTGCTGTTCTGATTCTGGCCTGCTGTTCTGATTCTGGCCTGCTGTTCTGATTCTGGTCTGCTGTTCAGATTCTGTCCTGCTGCTCGTATTCTGGCCTGCTGTTCTGATTCTGGCCTGCTGTTCTGATTCTGGCCTGCTGTTCTGATTCTGGCCTGTTTTTCAGATTCTGGCCTGCTGTTCAGATTCTGTCCTGCTGTTCAGATTCTGGCCTGCTGTTCAGATTCTGGCCTGCTGTTCAGATACTGGCCTGCTGTTCAGATTCTGGCCTGCTGTTCAGATTCTGTCCTGCTGCTCTGATTCTGGCCTGCTGTTCTGATTCTGGCCTGCTGTTCTGATTCTGGCCTGCTGCTCTGATTCTGGCCTGCTGTTCTGATTCTGGCCTGCTGTTCTGATTCTGGCCTGCTGTTCTGATTCTGGCCTGCTGTTCTGATTCTGGTCTGCTGTTCTGATTCTGGTCTGCTGTTCTGGTCTGCTGTTCAGATTCTGGCCTGCAGTTCAGATTCTGGCCTGCTGTTCAGATTCTGGCCTGCTGTTCAGATTCTGGCCTGCTGTTCAGATTCTGGCCTGCTGTTCTGATTCTGGTCTGCTGTTCTGATTCTGGTCTGTGGTTCTGGTCTGCTGTTCAGATTCTGGCCTGCTGTTCAGATTCTGGCCTGCTGTTCAGAGTCTGGCCTGCTGTTCAGATTCTGGCCTGCTGCTCTGATTCTGGCCTGCTGTTCTGATTCTGGTCTGCTGTTCTGATTCTGGCCTGCTGTTCTGATTCTGGCCTGCTGTTCTGATTCTGGCCTGCTGCTCTGATTCTGGTCTGCTGTTCAGATTCTGTCCTGCTGCTCGTATTCTGGCCTGCTGTTCTGATTCTGGCCTGATGTTCTGATTCTGGCCTGCTGTTCTGATTCTGGCCTGCTGTTCAGATTCTGGCCTGCTGTTCAGATTCTGTCCTGCTGTTCAGATTCTGGCCTGCGGTTCAGATTCTGGCCTGCTGTTCAGATTCTGGCCTGCTGTTCAGATTCTGGCCTGCTGTTCAGATTCTGTCCTGCTGCTCTGATTCTGGCCTGCTGTTCTGATTCTGGCCTGCTGTTGTGATTCTGGCCTGCTGTTGTGATTCTGGCCTGCTGCTCTGATTCTGGCCTGCTGCTCTGATTCTGGCCTGCTGTTCTGATTCTGGCCTGCTGTTCTGATTCTGGTCTGCTGTTCTGATTCTGGTCTGCTGTTCTGGTCTGCTGTTCAGATTCTGGCCTGCTGTTCAGATTCTGGCCTGCTGTTCAGATTCTGGCCTGCTGCTCTGATTCTGGCCTGCTGTTCTGATTCTGGTCTGCTGTTCTGATTCTGGCCTGCTGTTCTGATTCTGGCCTGCTGTTCTGATTCTGGCCTGCTGTTCTGATTCTGGTCTGCTGTTCAGATTCTGTCCTGCTGCTCGTATTCTGGCCTGCTGTTCTGATTCTGGCCTGCTGTTCTGATTCTGGCCTGCTGTTCAGATTCTGGCCTGTTGTTCAGATTCTGGCCTGCTGTCCTGATTTTGGCCTGCTGCTCTGATTCTGGCCTGTTGTTCATATTCTGGCCTGCTGTTCTGATTCTGGCCTGCTGTTCTGATTCTGGCCTGCTGTTCTGATTCTGGCCTGCTGTTCTGATTCTGGCCTGCTGTTCTGATTCTGGCCTGCTGTTCTGATTCTGGCCTGCTGTCCTGATTTTGGCCTGCTGCTCTGATTCTGGCCTGTTGTTCAGATTCTGGCCTGTTGTTCAGATTCTGGCCTGCTGTTCTGATTCTGGCCTGCTGCTCTGATTCTGGCCTGCTGTTCTGATTCTGGCCTGCTGCTCTGATTCTGGCCTGCTGTTCTGATTCTGGCCTGCTGTTCTGATTCTGGCCTGCTGCTCTGATTCTGGCCTGCTGTTCTGATTCTGGCCTGCTGCTCTGATTCTGGCCTGCTGTTCTGATTCTGGCCTGCTGTTCTGATTCTGGCCTGCTGTTCTGATTCTGGCCTGCTGTTCTGGCCTGCTGTTCTGATTCTGGCCTGCTGTTCTGATTCTGGCCTGCTGTTCTGATTCTGGCCTGCTGTTCTGATTCTGGCCTGCTGTTCTGGCCTGCTGTTCTGATTCTGGTCCGCTGTTCTGATTCTGGCCTGCTGTTCAGATTCTGGCCTGCTGTTCTGATTCTGGCCTGCTGTTCAGATTCTGGCCTGCTGTTCTGATTCTGGCCTGCTGTTCTGATTCTGGCCTGCTGTTCTGATTCTGGTCTGCTGTTCTGATTCTGACCTGCTGTTCTGATTCTGGCCTGCTGTTCAGATTCTGGCCTGCTGTTCTGATTCTGGCCTGCTGCTCTGATTCTGGCCTGCTGTTCTGATTCTGGCCTGCTGATTCAGATTCTGGCCTGCTGCTCTGATTCTGGCCTGCTGTTCTGATTCTGGCCTGTTGATTCAGATTCTGGCCTGCTGCTCTGATTCTGGCCTGCTGTTCTGATTCTGGCCTGCTGATTCAGATTCTGGCCTGCTGCTCTGATTCTGGCCTGCTGCTCTGATTCTGGCCTGCTGTTCTGATTCTGGCCTGCTGATTCAGATTCTGGCCTGCTGCTCTGATTCTGGTCTGTTGTTCAGATTCTGGCCTGCTGTTCTGGTCTGTTGTTCAGAGTCTGGCCTGCTGCTCTGATTCTGGCCTGCTGTTCTGGCCTTGTTGACCTGATAGCCAGCGAGGTGAGAGATCCCGTCTCACCAACAACACACACGCAGAAACATTGTTGCGTCAGAGGAAGCTGGTTTGATGTTGATGATGATGCGTTTTCCTGTGTGTCAAATACACCAGGTATTGTTGTTGTTGGGGGGGGAGGTGCTCATTGTGGAAGTGGGGCTGATCATGAAGTTGTTATGGGGGGAGGTGCTCATTGTAGAAGTGGGGCTGATCATGTTGTTGTGGGGGGGGGGGTGCTCATTGTGGAAGTGGGGGCTGATCATGTTGTTATGGGGGGAGGGGCAGGGGGAGGTGCTCATTGTGGAAGTGGGGCTGATCATGTTGTTATGGGGGGGAGGGCAGGGGGAGGTGCTCATTGTGGAAGTGGGGCTGATCATGGTGTTATGGGGGGAGGTGCTCACTGTGGAAGTGGGGCTGATCATGTTGTTATGGGGGGAGGTGCTCATTGTAGAAGTGGGGCTGATCATGTTGTTATGGGGGGAGGGGCAGGGGGAGGTGCTCATTGTGGAAGTGGGGGCTGATCATGTTGTTATGGGGGGGAGGTGCTCATTATGGAAGTGGGGGCTGATCATGTTGTTATGGGGGGGAGGTGCTCATTATGGAAGTGGGGGCTGATCATGTTGTTATGGGGGGGAGGTGCTCATTGTAGAAGTGGGGCTGATCATGTTGTTATGGGGGGAGGTGCTCATTGTAGAAGTGGGGCTGATCATGTTGTTATGGGGGGAGGGGCAGGGGGAGGTGCTCATTGTGGAAGTGGGGGCTGATCATGTTGTTATGGGGGGGAGGTGCTCATTATGGAAGTGGGGGCTGATCATGTTGTTATGGGGGGGAGGTGCTCATTATGGAAGTGGGGGCTGATCATGTTGTTATGGGGGGGAGGTGCTCACTGTGGAAGTGGGGCTGATCATGTTGTTATGGGGGGAGGTGCTCATTGTGGAAGTGGGGGCTGATCATGTTGTTATGGGGGGAGGGGCAGGGGGAGGTGCTCATTGTGGAAGTGGGGCTGATCATGTTGTTGTGGGGGGAGGTGCTCATTATGGAAGTGGGGCTGATCATGTTGTTGTGGGGGGAGGTGCTCATTGTGGAAGTGGGGGCTGATCATGTTGTTATGGGGGGAGGTGCTCATTATGGAAGTGGGGCTGATCATGTTGTTGTGGGGGGAGGTGCTCATTGTGGAAGTGGGGCTGATCATGTTGTTATGGGGGGAGGTGCTCACTGTGGAAGTGGGGGCTGATCATGTTGTTATGGGGGGGAGGTGCTCATTGTGGAAGTGGGGGCTGATCATGTTGTTATGGGGGGGAGGTGCTCATTGTGGAAGTGGGGCTGATCATGTTGTTGTGGGGGGGAGGGGCAGGGGGAGGTGCTCATTGTGGAAGTGGGGCTGATCATGTTGTTATGGGGGGAGGTGCTCATTGTGGAAGTGGGGCTGATCATTGGACGGCTACATGGAGCAGGCCTTTGCAGAGAAGCTGCTTAAATACCAGTACCCTCGTGGCTCGCTGGGACAGCCTCGGGTGGAGGTGCAAGCTGTTTGGCGCTGATATTTGGCAGCCTCGGATGGAGGTGCAAGCTGTTGGCTCTGATATTTGGCAGTCTTGGCCACGTGCACCTGCGTGCAGTGCGTGGACTCCAGATTGAGGGCCTGATAAAAAGTAGGGCAAACCAATTGGCTAGGCACTGCTCCGTTTCAGCTGTCGTGGGCAGCCTGGCTGTTCGGAGAGGGAGGTGCTTTCTGGACCCTTGAGTGCCGTGCAAACAGGCTCCTTTGAAAAGTTCGGATCCTTTTTCTGTCAATTTGATTGGTGGATTCAAATAAAGTGCGTGTGTGTGTGTGTGTGTGTGTGTGTGTGTGTGTGTGTGTGTGGTGTGTG
>NC_074669.1:63583890-63593890 GCF_029448725.1 Salvelinus fontinalis
AGTAGTGTTTCATTAATACAGACTGACTCCTGTTATATCCCCAGTAGTGTTTCATTAATACAGACTAACTCCTGACCCCATTAATACAGACTGACCCCTGTTATATCCCCAGTAGTGTTTCATTAATACAGACTGACTCCTGTTATATCCCCAGTAGTGTTTCATTAATACAGACTGACTCCTGTTATATCCCCAGTAGTGTTCCATTAATACAGACTGACCCCTGTTATATCCCCAGTAGTGTTTCATTAATACAGACTGACCCCTGAACCCATTAATACAGACTGACCTCTGTTATATCCCCAGTAGTGTTTCATTAATACAGACTGACTCCTGTTATATCCCCAGTAGTGTTTCATTAATACAGACTGACCCCTGTTATATCCCCAGTAGTGTTTCATTAATACAGACTGACCCCTGTTATATCCCCAGTAGTGTTTCATTAATACAGACTGACCCCTGTTATATCCCCAGTAGTGTTTCATTAATACAGACTGACCCCTGTTATATCCCCAGTAGTGTTTCATTAATACAGACTGACCCCTGAACCCATTAAAACAGACTGACCCCTGTTATATCCCCAGTAGTGTTTCATTAATACAGACTGACTCCTGTTATATCCCCAGTAGTGTTTCATTAATACAGACTGACCCCTGAACCCATTAAAACAGACTGACCCCTGTTATATCCCCAGTAGTGTTTCATTAATACAGACTGACCCCTGTTATATCCCCAGTAGTGTTTCATTAATACAGACTGACTCCTGTTATATCCCCAGTAGTGTTTCATTAATACAGACTGACCCCTGAACCCATTAAAACAGACTGACCCCTGTTATATCCCCAGTAGTGTTTCATTAATACAGACTGACTCCTGTTATATCCCCAGTAGTGTTTCATTAATACAGACTGACCCCTGAACCCATTAAAACAGACTGACCCCTGTTATATCCCCAGTAGTGTTTCATTAATACAGACTGACCCCTGTTATATCCCCAGTAGTGTTTCATTAATACAGACTGACCCCTGTTATATCCCCAGTAGTGTTTCATTAATACAGACTGACTCCTGTTATATCCCCAGTAGTGTTTCATTAATACAGACTGACCCCTGAACCCATTAAAACAGACTGACCCCTGTTATATCCCCAGTAGTGTTTCATTAATACAGACTGACCCCTGTTATATCCCCAGTAGTGTTTCATTAATACAGACTGACTCCTGTTATATCCCCAGTAGTGTTTCATTAATACAGACTGACCCCTGTTATATCCCCAGTAGTGTTTCATTAATACAGACTGACTCCTGTTATATCCCCAGTAGTGTTTCATTAATACAGACTGACCCCTGAACCCATTAAAACAGACTGACCCCTGTTATATCCCCAGTAGTGTTTCATTAATACAGACTGACCCCTGTTATATCCCCAGTAGTGTTTCATTAATACAGACTGACCCCTGTTATATCCCCAGTAGTGTTTCATTAATACAGACTGACTCCTGTTATATCCCCAGTAGTGTTTCATTAATACAGACTGACCCCTGAACCCATTAAAACAGACTGACCCCTGTTATATCCCCAGTAGTGTTTCATTAATACAGACTGACCCCTGTTATATCCCCAGTAGTGTTTCATTAATACAGACTGACCCCTGTTATATCCCCAGTAGTGTTTCATTAATACAGACTGACTCCTGTTATATCCCCAGTAGTGTTTCATTAATACAGACTGACCCCTGAACCCATTAAAACAGACTGACCCCTGTTATATCCCCAGTAGTGTTTCATTAATACAGACTGACCCCTGTTATATCCCCAGTAGTGTTTCATTAATACAGACTGACCCCTGTTATATCCCCAGTAGTGTTTCATTAATACAGACTGACTCCTGTTATATCCCCAGTAGTGTTTCATTAATACAGACTGACCCCTGAACCCATTAAAACAGACTGACCCCTGTTATATCCCCAGTAGTGTTTCATTAATACAGACTGACTCCTGTTATATCCCCAGTAGTGTTTCATTAATACAGACTGACCCCTGAACCCATTAAAACAGACTGACCCCTGTTATATCCCCAGTAGTGTTTCATTAATACAGACTGACCCCTGTTATATCCCCAGTAGTGTTTCATTAATACAGACTGACCCCTGTTATATCCCCAGTAGTGTTTCATTAATACAGACTGACCCCTGTTATATCCCCAGTAGTGTTTCATTAATACAGACTGACCCTTGACCCCGTTAATACAGACTGACCCCTGTTATATCCCCAGTAGTGTTTCATTAGCAACAGCCTTTCTCAATCCAATCCTCGGGGGATTCACCAAAACTGGGTTGAAAAAGGACCATTTAAAGCCCCACTATTGCAGTAAGTTGCGCAGATTGAACACAGTTATATTCTTAGTAGTAACACATATATATATATATATATCTTTTATCATCAATGTTTTTATAGGATTTATCCTTTATTTATCCAGGAAGTCCCAGTGAGGTCAGAAGACCTCTTTTACAAGGAAGACCTGGCATTTAAAGGCTCGCTGATACAGCCTGAGGACAGAATAACTCTCGTTGCGGTGTTTAACAGAATAACCCCTCGTTCAATTCATGGGAGTCTGTCTATGAAACCTCTGCCGATGCAAACAGAACAACCAAAGTTATACTCCTTGTAGCGTTTAATGTAAAGCCCCACCAATACAGCTGGGAGGGCTGATGAACCAGTTATATTTAATGTAAAGCCTCACTAATACAGCTGGGAGGGCTGATGAACCAGTTATATTTAATGTAAAGCTCCACCAATACAGCTGGGAGGGCTGATGAACCAGGTATATTTAATGTAAAGCCCCACCAATACAGCTGGGAGGGCTGATGAACCAGTTATATTTAATGTACAGCCCCACCAATACAGCTGGGAGGGCTGATTAACCGGTTATATTTAATGTAAAGCCCCACCAATACAGCTGGGAGGGCTGATGAACCAGTTATATTTAATGTAAAGCCTCACCAATACAGCTGGGAGGGCTGATTAACCAGTTATATTTAATGTACAGCCCCACCAATACAGCTGGGAGGGCTGATGAACCAGGTATATTTAATATACAGCCCCACCAATACAGCTGGGAGGGCTGATGAACCGGTTATATTTAATGTAAAGCCCCACCAATACAGCTGGGAGGGCTGATGAACCAGTTATATTTAATGTAAAGCCCCACCAATACAGCTGGGAGGGCTTATTAACCAGTTATATTTAATGTAAAGCCCCACCAATACAGCTGGGAGGGCTGATGAACCAGTTATATTTAATGTACAGCCCCACCAATACAGCTGGGAGGGCTGATGAACCAGTTATATTTAATGCACAGCCCCACCAATACAGCTGGGAGGGCTGATTAACCAGTTATATTTAATGTAAAGTCCCACCAATACAGCTGGGAGGGCTGATGAACCAGTTATATTTAATGTAAAGCCCCACCAATACAGCTGGGAGGGCTGATGAACCAGTTATATTTAATGTAAAGCCCCACCAATACAGATGGGAGGGCTGATGAACCAGTTATATTTAATGTAAAGCCCCACCAATACAGCTGGGAAGGCTGATGAACCAGTTATATTTAATGTAAAGCCCCACCAATACAGCTGGGAGGGCTGATAAACCAGTTATATTTAATGTAAAGCCCCACCAATACAGCTGGGAGGGCTGATGAACCAGTTATATTTAATGTAAAGCCCCACCAATACAGCTGGGAGGGCTGATTAACCAGTTATATTTAATGTAAAGCCCCACCAATACAGCTGGGAGGGCTGATGAAACAGTTATATTTAATGTAAAGCCCCACCAATACAGCTGGGAGGGCTGATGAACCAGTTATATTTAATGTAAAGCCCCACCAATACAGCTGGGAGGGCTGATGAACCAGATATATTTAATGTAAAGCCTCACCAATACAGCTGGGAGGGCTGATTAACCAGTTATATTTAATGTACAGCCCCACCAATACAGCTGGGAGGGCTGATTAGCCAGTTATATTTAATGTAAAGCCTCACCAATACAGCTGGGGGGCTAATGAACCAGTTATATTTAATGTAAAGCCTCACCAATACAGCTGGGAGGGCTGATTAACCAGTTATATTTAATGTACAGCCTCACCAATACAGCTGGGAGGCTGATGAACCAGTTATATTTAATGTAAAGCCCCACCAATACAGCTGGGAGGGCTGATGAACCAGTTATATTTAATGTAAAGCCGTACCAATACAGCTGGGAAGGCTGATGAACCGGTTATATTTAATGTACAGCCCCACCAATACAGCTGGGGGGGCTGATGAACCAGTTATATTTAATGTAAAGCCCCACCAATACAGCTGGGAGGGCTGATGAACCAGTTATATTTAATGTAAAGCAACACCAATACAGCTGGGAGGGCTGATGAACCGGTTATATTTAATGTAAAGCCCCACCAATACAGCTGGGAGGGCTGATGAACCAGTTATATTTAATGTAAAGCCCCACCAATACAGCTGGGAGGGCTGATGAACCAGTTATATTTAATGTAAAGCCCCACCAATACAGCTGGGAGGGATGGTCTGCCAGTAGTATAGTATACTATAGTATGGTATAGTATAGTATATTATAGTACAGTACAGTATGGTATAGTATATATAAGTATAGCATAGTACAGTACAGCACAGTACAGTACAGTAGGGTATAGATAAGTACAGTATAGTACAGTATAGTATAGAACAGCACAGTATAATATACAGTACAGTATAGTATAGTATAGAACAGCACAGTATAATATACAGCACAGTACAGTAGGGTATAGATAAGTACAGTACAGTACAGTATAGTATAGAACAGCACAGTATAATATAGATCAGTACAGTACAGTACAGTATAGTATAGTATAGTATAGATCAGTACAGTACAGTATAGTATAGTATAGATCAGTACAGTACAGTATAGTATAGAACAGCACAGTATAGTATAGAACAGCACAGTATAGTATAGTATAGTATAGATCAGTACAGTACAGTACAGTATAGTATAGATCAATACAGTATAGTATCGATCAGTATAGTATAGATCAGTACAGTACAGTACAGTACAGTACAGTACAGTACAGTATAGTATAGTATAGTATAGATCAGTACAGTACAGTACAGTATAGTATAGATCAGTATAGTATAGTACAGTATAGTATAGATCAGTATAGTATAGATCAGTATAGTATAGATCAGTATAGTATAGATCAGTACAGTACAGTATAGTATAGATCAGTATAGTATAGATCAGTATAGTATAGATCAGTACAGTATAGTATAGATCAGTATAGTATAGATCAGTACAGTACAGTATAGTATAGATCAGTACAGTACAGTACAGTTTAGTATAGATCAGTATAGTATAGATCAGTATAGTACAGTAGTAACTCCTCACCAATGCAGCTGGGAGGGCTGGGCTGCCAGTAGTATCTGTTGTCCACCTGGATGCAGGTGATCTTGCTCTCTCCCTGCAGCTCATATCCTGGATCACAGGAAAAGGTCACAGTATCATCTGGTTCTCTCCCCTCTCCGTTACGACTGCCGTTCATAGGCATGCCTGGATCTCTGCAGGCTGTCGCCACCGAACCTGGAGACACACAGCAGACATGACATTATACAACAGCTGAAGGACACAGCAGACATGCCATTATACAACAGCTGAAGGACACAGCAGACATGACATTATACAACAGCTGAAGGACACAGCAGACATGACATTATACAACAGCTGGAGAACACAGCAGACATTCCATTATACAACAGCTGAAGGACACAGCAGACATGACATTATACAACAGCTGAAGGACACAGCAGACATGACATTATACAACAGCTGGAGAACACAGCAGACTGGAGGACACAGCCGACATGCCATTATACAACAGCTGAAGGACACAGCAGACATGCCATTATACAACAGCTGGAGAACACAGCAGACATGACATTATACAACAGCTGGAGACACACAGCAGACATGACATTATACAACAGCTGGAGAACACAGCAGACATGACATTATACAACAGCTGAAGGACACAGCAGACATGACATTATACAACAGCTGGAGAACACAGCAGACATGACATTATACAACAGCTGGAGACACACAGCAGACATGACATTATACAACAGCTGAAGGACACAGCAGACATGACATTATACAACAGCTGAAGGACACAGCAGACATGACATTATACAACAGCTGGAGAACACAGCAGACATGATATTATACAACAGCTGAAGGAGACAGCAGACATGACATTACACAATAGCTGAAGAACACAGCAGACATATGAGACCAGTTAGCTTCCCAGTTCATATGAGACCAGTTAGCTTCCCAGTTCATATGAGACCAGTTAGCTTCCCAGTTCATATGAGACCAGTTAGCTTCCCAGTTCATATGAGACCAGTTAGCTTCCCAGTTCATATGAGACCAGTTAGCTTCCCAGTTCATATGAGACCAGTTAGCTTCCCAGTTCATATGAGACCAGTTAGCTTCCCAGTTCATATGAGACCAGTTAGCTTCCCAGTTCATATGAGACCAGTTAGCTTCCCAGTTCCTATGAAACCAGTTAGCTTCCCAGTTCAGACCAGTTAGCTTCCCAGTTCATATGAGACCAGTTAGCTTCCCAGTTCATATGAGACCAGTTAGCTTCCCAGTTCATATGACACCAGTTAGCTTCCCAGTTCACATGAGACCAGTTAGCTTCCCAGTTAGCTTCCCAGTTCATATGAGACCAGTTAGCTTCCCAGTTCACATGAGACCAGTTAGCTTCCTAGTTCAGACCAGTTAGCTTCCCAGTTCATATGAGACCAGTTAGCTTCCCAGTTCATATGAGACCAGTTAGTTTCCCAGTTCAGACCAGTTAGGTTCCCAGTTCATATGAGACCAGTTAGCTTCCCAGTTCATATGAGACCAGTTAGCTTCCCAGTTCATATGAGACCAGTTAGCTTCCCAGTTCATATGAGACCAGTTAGCTTCCCAGTTCATATGAGACCAGTTAGCTTCCCAGTTCATATGAGACCAGTTAGCTTCCCAGTTCATATGAGACCAGTTAGCTTCCCAGTTCACATGAGACCAGTTAGCTTCCCAGTTCATATGAGACCAGTTAGCTTCCCAGTTCACATGAGACCAGTTAGCTTCCCAGTTCATATGAGACCAGTTAGCTTCCCAGTTCATATGAGACCAGTTAGCTTCCCAGTTCACATGAGACCAGTTAGCTTCCTAGTTCAGACCAGTTAGCTTCCCAGTTCATATGAGACCAGTTAGCTTCCCAGTTCACATGAGACCAGTTAGCTTCCTAGTTCAGACCAGTTAGCTTCCCAGTTCATATGAGACCAGTTAGCTTCCCAGTTCATATGAGACCAGTTAGCTTCCCAGTTCACATGAGACCAGTTAGCTTCCCAGTTCACATGAAACCAGTTAGCTTCCCAGTTCATATGAGACCATTTAGCTTCCCAGTTCATATGAGACCAGTTAGCTTCCCAGTTCATATGAGACCAGTTAGCTTCCCAGTTCACATGAGACCAGTTAGCTTCCCAGTTCATATGAGACCAGTTAGCATCCCAGTTCATATGAGACCAGTTAGCTTCCCAGTTCATATGAGACCAGTTAGCTTCCCAGTTCATATGAGACCAGTTAGCTTCCCAGTTCATATGAGACCAGTTAGCTTCCCAGTTCATATGAGACCAGTTAGCTTCCCAGTTCATATGAGACCAGTTAGCTTCCCAGTTCATATGAGACCAGTTAGCTTCCCAGTTCATATGAGACCAGTTAGCTTCCCAGTTCCTATGAAACCAGTTAGCTTCCCAGTTCAGACCAGTTAGCTTCCCAGTTCATATGAGACCAGTTAGCTTCCCAGTTCATATGAGACCAGTTAGCTTCCCAGTTCACATGAGACCAAATATTACAGAGTTGAAGGTAAATAGAATAAATAAATGCTGTTCTTTCTTGTCAGAAACAGACAGGTGTTTTCTTGAATCACTCACTTGAGAAGTCGATGGCGAAGCCAGACTTGGTGATGTAGAAGTCGGTCTGGAACTGAACGGTGACTACGTTGAGGGTGCTGTGTATCCCCTCGGGGAGCAGGGAGCCAGACACCTCCCTCAGAGACATCTCATTTTCTGCTGGTCCGTCCCAAACCTCCAGGATGTCGTGAGATGCCTCTGTGTCGAACGCCAGGAACTGGAGGCTTAGGGAGGATGGGATTTTAAAATCGGATTTAAAAAACAAGTCCAGATTTTGGCCAAGACAACACCAATTTCAAATCATAAAATATTCATATTATATCTGTATTCGCTTGAGGTTGTGTGCATTTTCTGTTTACTCTGTCACCAAGTGTCTGGAAGGACAAACCATCTGAAAACTATTCACATCCTCCCTTTGACTGGTGCCAGGAACTGGAGGGCTAGTTGGGAAGGGCCGGGATCCGATTAGACAAACCAACTCCACAGTCAGGCAGCTACCGAAATGATTAGAGAAGCTACAGTACCTCCACAGGCAGTCACCAACTGTGTACTTTAATTACATGGTTCTGACAAAGTATTAACAATATCTGGAAATGCAGAAGGCTATGTTTTATAATGCACTGAAATGTGAGGTAACAGACAAGGATGCCTCATGCCTCATTTCCTCTACCATGCCTCATTTCATGGTAAAAAAAGGTAGATGAGTACCAGGGTTTTCGTTATGCAAAATGTGCCGCCGGACAAGGTGACTGGGAAGTTTTTAATTTACCGGCCATTTTTAGTAAATGACCTGACCCATAACCATTTGGTTTGCCTAACCCATTAGGGTGTCCACCACACGGTACTCAGAATGACAGAAATCATATTTAGATTATGGTAATTCATCTTCATAGAACTTGTAACTTCCTGTAATGAAGCTGCCCAATAAAACATCACTTTCAAACATTTTCCCAAAAATGCAATTCGTAGGAAAACACCATTCTATACAATGCACCCTGATGTGAACGGTTTCAAATGTGACCGAGATCTCAGTTAGAAACTTAGCAAGAGGAGGGGGGAGCTAAAGATGTATCAACTAAGATGGGTTGCTAATATGACTAGGATTGTGCCTTTGACTTCTGGACAAATGAAAGAACGCTTAAACAAAAACCAATAGAACAAGGAGAGAAATGTTGGTTTCAATGGCATTTGAGGAAATCTTTATAAAATAACTGTCTGTGCGTTTCTATGGTCGGATATTGCCAGGAGCAACGAGCCGAGGAGCTGCAGGACCTGGAGCTGTCTGACAAGTGATATTCAACTCAAAACAGGCTCTGTATGCTGTGCTCATGTGATAAATGAGATACATGATGACTAACGACAATACCCACACGCCCCAATTTAATTATACAAAATGTTGCAAATGAACCTATAGACCGATAAGTATGGCGGTCAAATGTATTTCCATCGAATGATATTCTAAACAATGAATAAAAAGCATTGTTTTGAAATGGGATTGTTTTTTGAATTTGACTTTCAACAACTTTATTTATTGGCTTTTCATTTTTTTTTTTAATCGGTCAAAAGCCGGCCATTAGCGGCTAAGGGAAACTCCGATGCGTACATACCTCCAAAGGCAATTACCAAACTCTGCATTATGAATCATAATTGAATGATAAAAGTAAGTAAATATTAGGACAAGATGTTATCTGAAACAACAGCAGGACTGTTTTGTAATACATTAATATAGAAATTGTTCCGTATGGTACCAGACAAGGGTATCCCATTTTGCCTATTAATTTTGTGGTACAAAGTTAATATCCGATTCCAATTGTATATTTGAAAGTAGCTACCTGACGATGTTGCCAGAGTTGACAGTGATGGTCCAGGTACAGCGCAGGTTGTTGTCGTAAGGAAAGGGATACCCAGGAGACAGGATGCGCCCTGTAGACTCACCTTTGAACCTCCCGCCACACTCCGCTGCAGACACACACAGAAACACACACACACCAAAA
>NC_074669.1:63598890-63641390 GCF_029448725.1 Salvelinus fontinalis
TACACATCTAACACGGAACCTAATGCAGCAATCTACACATCTAACACGGAACCTAACGCAGCAATCTACACATCTAACACGGAACCTAACGCAGCAATCTACACATCTAACACGGAACCTAATGCAGCAATCTACACATCTAACACGGAACCTAACGCAGCAATCTACACATCTAACACGGAACCTAACGCAGCAATCTACACATCTAACACGGAACCTAACGCAGCAATCTACACATCTAACACGGAACCTAACGCAGCAATCTACACATCTAACACGGAACCTAACGCAGCAATCTACACATCTAACACGGAACCTAACACAGCAATCTACACATCTAACACGGAACCTAACGCAGCAATCTACACATCTAACACGGAACCTAACGCAGCAATCTACACATCTAACACGGATCCTAATGCAGCAATCTACATATCTAACACGGAACCTAACATAGCAATCTACACATCTAACACGGAACCTAATGCAGCAATCTACACATCTAACACGGAACCTAACGCAGCAATCTACACATCTAACACGGAACCTAACACAGCAATCTACACATCTAACACGGAACCTAACGCAGCAATCTACACATCTAACACGGATCCTAATGCAGCAATCTACATATCTAACACGGAACCTAACATAGCAATCTACACATCTAACACGGAACCTAATGCAGCAATCTACACATCTAACACGGAACCTAACGCAGCAATCTACACATCTAACACGGAACCTAACACAGCAATCTACACATCTAACACGGATCACTGATGGAACGGATGGACAACGGCAAAAAAAAAATATGATTTGGATAGACGTGCATTAATTAATGAGCTACTAAAAAGAGACATTTACATGTTTTCAATCACTCAAAAGGAAATAAATGATACAATGTGATGAGATAATTATTTGTAAACACCACACTAGGATACAGCACAATGTTCTTACTTAACGTTAAAAACAAATTGCTGGCATCAAGACCACTTAACGTAAAGAATCAACTGGCATCAAGACCACTTAACATAAAGAATCAACTGGCATCAAGACCACTTAACATAAAGAATCAACTGGCATCATGACCACTTAACATAAAGAATCAACTGGCATCATGACCACTTAACATAAAGAATCAACTGGCATCATGACCACTTAACATAAAGAATCAACTGGCATCATGACCACTTAACATAAAGAATCAACTGGCATCAAGACCACTTAACATAAAGAATCAACTGGCATCATGACCACTTAACATAAAGAATCAACTGGCATCAAGACCACTTAACATAAAGAATCAACTGGCATCAAGACCACTTAACATAAAGAATCAACTGGCATCAAGACCACTTAACATAAAGAATCAACTGGCATCAAGACCACTTAACATAAAGAATCAACTGGCATCATGACCACTTAACATAAAGAATCAACTGGCATCATGACCACTTAACATAAAGAATCAACTGGCATCATGACCACTTAACATAAAGAATCAACTGGCATCAAGACCATTTAACATAAAGAATCAACTGGCATCAACACCGCTTAACATAAAGAATCAACTGGCATCAAGAGCACTTAACATAAAGAATCAACTGGCATCAAGACCACTTAACATAAAGAATCAACTGGCATCAACACCGCTTAACATAAAGAATCAACTGGCATCACCCCCATTCTCAAGGATCAATTATTCTGAACAAAACATGAGAGCTATTTGTCTTCTCCAACTAAATGAAAAGCGGAACGTCTTTCCAACGGTCCAATTAAGTGGAAATCATGTAGGACTAAATCCCTGAGATTAACACTGAGCTCAGCAATGTTGACTGTCTGATTGGACTGTATACTATAATGGGCTGCCAGAGAAAAGGATGCAGGGGGAGGGAGGGGACAGAGAGAGAGAGAGAGAGAGAGAGAGAGAGAGAGAGAGAGAGAGAGAGAGAGAGAGAGAGGGAGAGAGAGAGAAAGAGAGAGACAGGGAGAGAGAGAGAGAGAGAGAGAGAGAGAGAGAGAGAGAGAGAGAGAGAGAGAGAGAGAGAGAGAGAGAGAGAGACAGAGACAGAGACAGAGACAGAGACATAGACAGAATGAGAGACAGAATGAGAGACAGAATGAGAGACAGAATGAGAGACAGAATGAGAGAGAGAGGTAGCGAAAGAACGAGAGAGAGAGACAGGGAGAGAGAGAGAGAGAGAGAGGTAGCGAAAGAATGAGAGAGAGAGACAGGGAGGGAGAGATAGTTAAGAAAGAGGGGGACAAGAAGGATTACCTATGCACGAGGGGAGGTGGTTGTCCCACGCTCGTCTCTCTCGGGTCATGCACTTGAGTATGCCACTTCCGTGCAGGGAATAACCTTGGTCACAGCCATACGTGACGGCACTGCCAGCGAAGTGCCCCTGGTCGCTGACCTTGAACCCAAACTGAGGCACCCCGGGTTCCTCGCAGTGAGACAGATCAAAACCTGCCAGAGAATTATAGAGTGGAGGAGGAGACAGAGAGGGAAACACAGGTTGTATCATTATGGAGACCGTCCCAGAGAATTATAGAGTGGAGGAGGAGACAGAGAGGGGAACACAGGTTGTATCATTATGGAGACCGTCCCAGAGAATTATAGAGTGGAGGAGGAGACAGAGAGGGGAACACAGGTTGTATCATTATGGAGACCGTCCCAGAGAATTATAGAGTGGAGGAGGAGACAGAGAGGGAAACACAGGTTGTATCATTATGGAGACCGTCCCAGAGAATTATAGAGTGGAGGAGGAGACAGAGAGGGAAACACAGGTTGTATCATTATGGAGACCATCCTAGAGACCACACCAATCATGGAGACCATCCTAGAGACCACACACATTATGGAGACCATCCTAGAGACCACATGCATCATGGAGACCATCCTAGAGACCACATACATTATGGAGACCATCCTAGAGACCAACACATTATGGAGACCATCCTAGAGACCACACACACATCATGGAGACCATCCTAGAGGCCACACACATTATGGAGACCATCCTAGAGACAACACACATCATGGAGACCATCCTAGAGACCACATACATTCCTAAATAGCACCCGGTGCTCTGGTTAAATGTAGTGCACACTATATGTAGGGAATAGTGTGCCATTTGGGACGACGTCTTATTGATTGAGGCGTGGGAACAATGTCCTGCATCAGAACATAATGAGTGTGGTGGACTTAAAATCCCATTAGATGAGTTCGCAGGAAAAGATCCTTTCTGGACAGAGACAGCAATTACAGCTAGCTAATTAACTGCTCAAGTGCCTGTGACTGGTTAGCAGGATGGAGAAGTGCTATAGGCTACGGCTCCTCTAAACAGTGGGGGGAATATAAACACTGATCAAAACAATGGGCCATTTCAATAAATCTTAACCCGATGTGTTAGTGATGAGGTATTAACCCTATGTGTTAGGGATGAGGTCTTAACCCTATGTGTTAGGGATGAGGTATTAACCCTATGTGTTAGGGATGAGGTATTAACCCTATGTGTTAGGGATGAGGTATTAACCCTATGTGTTAGTGATGAGGTATTAACCCTATGTGTTAGGGATGAGGTATTAACCCTATGTGTTAGGGATGAGGTCTTAACCCTATGTGTTAGGGATGAGGTATTAACCCTATGTGTTAGGGATGAGGTATTAACCCTATGTGTTAGTGATGAGGTATTAACTCTATGTGTTACGATGAGGTATTAACCCTATGTGTTAGGGATGAGGTATTAACCCTATGTGTTAGGGATGAGGTATTAACCCTATGTGTTACGATGAGGTATTAACCCTATGTGTTAGGGATGAGGTATTAACCCTATGTGTTAGGGATGAGGTATTAACCCTATGTGTTAGGGATGAGGTATTAACCCTATGTGTTAGTGATGAGGTATTAACCCTATGTGTTAGTGATGAGGTCTTAACTCTATGTGTTGGGGATGAGGTATTAACCCTATGTGTTAGGGATGAGTTCTTAATCCTATGTGTTAGGGATGAGGTCTTAGCCCGATGTGTTAGGGATGAGGTCTTAACCCTATGTGTTAGGGATGAGGTCTTAGCCCTATGTGTTAGGGATGAGCATCTTAAACCTATGTGTTAGGGATGAGCATCTTAGCCCGATGTGTTAGGGATGAGGTCTTAGCCCGATGTGTTAGGGATGAGGTCTTAGCCCGATGTGTTAGGGATGAGTTATTAACCCTACGTGTTAGGGATGAGGTCTTAACCCTATGTGTTAGGGATGAGGTCTTAGCCCTATGTGTTAGGGATGAGCATCTTAAACCTATGTGTTAGGGATGAGCATCTTAACCCTATGTGTTATGGATGAGGTCTTAACCCTACAGTATGTGTTAGGGATGAGGTCTTAGCCCGATGTGTTAGGGATGAGGACTTAACCCGATGTGTTAGGGATGAGGTCTTAACTCTATGTGTTAGGGATGAGGTCTTAACCCTATGTGTTAGGGATGAGGTATTAACCCTACGTGTTAGGGATGAGGTCTTAACCCTATGTGTTAGGGATGAGGTCTTAGCCCTATGTGTTAGGGATGAGGTCTTAACCCTATGTGTTAGGGATGAGGTCTTAACCTGATGTGTTAGGGATGAGGTCTTAACCCTATGTGTTAGGGATGAGGTCTTAGCCCTACGTGTTAGTGTTACAAGGGAGATAAGGGAGACTAGAAATCTACCACACCACTGTCAGATTAGATCCATAAGGGAAACTAGACACCGACCCCCCACATCCACTATCAGATTAGAGCCACAAAGGACACTAGACATCTACGACCCCACTACCACAATCAGATTAGAGAAACAAGGGAGACTAGACATCTACCATACAACCATCAGATTAGAGCATTAAGGGAGACTAGACATCAACCACCACAGAACCACTATCAGATTAGAGCCATGAGGGAGACTAGACATCTACCACCCTACTACCACTATTAGATTAGAGTCATAAAGGACACTAGACATCTACCACTATCAGATTAGAGTCACAAAGGAGACTAGACATCTACCACATCTACCACTATCAGATTAGAGTCACAAAGGAGACTAGACATCTACCACATCTACCACTATCAGATTAGAGTCACAAAGGAGACTAGACATCTACCACATCTACCACTATCAGATTAGAGTCATTAAGGAGACTAGACATCTATCACCCCACTACCACTATCAGATTATTGCCATAAAGGAGACAAGACATCTACCACATCTACCACTATCAGATTAGAGTCATTAAGGAGACTAGACATCTATCACCCCACTACCACTATCAGATTATTGCCATAAAGGAGACAAGACATCTACCACATCTACCACTATCAGATTAGAGTCATTAAGGAGACTAGACATCTATCACCCCACTACCACTATCAGATTATTGCCATAAAGGAGACAAGACATCTACCACATCTACCACTATCAGATTAGAGACATAAGGGAGACTAGACATCGACCAACCCACTACAACTATAAGATTAGAGCCATATGGGAGACTAGACATCTACCACTATCAGATTAGAGTCACAAAGGAGACTAGACATCGACCACCCCACTACCACTATCAGATTAGAGCCATAAAGGAGGCTAGACATCTACCACCCCACTACCACTATCAGATTAGAGCCATAAAGGAGACTAGACATCTACCACCCCACTACCACTATCAGATTAGAGCCATAAAGGAGACTAGACATCTACCACCCCACTACCACTATCAGATTAGAGCCACAAGGGAGACTAGACATCTACCACCCTAATACTAAAATCATATTAGAGCCATAAGGGAGACTAGACATCTACCACCCTAATACTAAAATCATATTAGAGCCATAAAGGAGACTAGACATCTACCACCCTAATACTAAAATCATATTAGAGCCATAAGGGAGACTAGACATCTACGACCCCACTACCACTATCAGATTAGAGCCATCAGAGAGACTAGACATCTACCACCCCACTACCACTACCAGATTAGAGCCATAAAGGAGACTAGACATCTACCACCCCACTACCACTATCAGACTAGGGCCATAAGGGAGACTAGACATCTACCACCCCACTACCACTATCAGATTAGAGCCATAAAGGAGACTAGACATCTACGATTGATGTAAAGGACTGTGGTCATGTCTCCTCCAGTCAGTCAGGTTGTAACTGTAAAGGACTGTGGTCATGTCTAGTCTCCTCCAGTCAGTCAGGTTGTAACTGTAAAGGACTGTGGTCATGTCTCCTCCAGTCAGTCAGGTTGTAACTGTAAAGGACTGTGGTCATGTCTCCTCCAGTCAGTCAGGTTGTAACTGTAAAGGACTGTGGTCATGTCTAGTCTCCTCCAGTCAGTCAGGTTGTAACTGTAAAGGACTGTGGTCATGTCTAGTCTCCTCCAGTCAGTCAGGTTGTAACTGTAAAGGACTGTGGTCATGTCTAGTCTCCTCCAGTCAGTCAGGTTGTAACTGTAAAGGACTGTGGTCATGTCTAGTCTCCTCCAGTCAGTCAGGTTGTAACTGTAAAGGACTGTGGTCATGTCTAGTCTCCTCCAGTCAGTCAGGTTGTAACTGTAAAGGACTGTGGTCATGTCTAGTCTCCTCCAGTCAGTCAGGTTGTAACTGTAAAGGACTGTGGTCATGTCTAGTCTCCTCCAGTCAGCCAGGTTGTAACTGTAAAGGACTGTGGTCATGTCTCCTCCAGTCAGTCAGGTTGTAACTGTAAAGGACTGTGGTCATGTCTCCTCCAGTCAGTCAGGTTGTAACTGTAAAGGACTGTGGTCATGTCTCCTCCAGTCAGTCAGGTTGTAACTGTAAAGGACTGTGGTCATGTCTAATCTCCTCCAGTCAGTCAGGTTGTATCTGTAAAGGACTGTGGTCACGTCTAGTCTCCTCCAGTCAGTCAGGTTGTAACTGTAAAGGACTGTGGTCATGTCTCCTCCAGTCAGTCAGGTTGTAACTGTAAAGGACTGTGGTCACGTCTAGTCTCCTCCAGTCAGTCAGGTTGTAACTGTAAAGGACTGTGGTCATGTCATGTCTCCTCCAGTCAGTCAGGTTGTAACTGTAAAGGACTGTGGTCATGTCTATGCGGCAGCAGCAGAGAGCACATGAACCCAGAGAGAGCAGGTCTGTCGTTGTCCCTAATGGCACCCTATTCCCTATTATAGTGCACTACTTTAGACCAGGGCCCTATTCCCTATATAGTGCACTACTTTTGTTGGTGCCCTTCATAGGGAATAGGGTGCCATTTGGGACGTAAATATGATTTATGTTACTGCCTCCTAGCAGACACACAGCACCATGCCAGATGCTATTACAGTATTACAAGTGTCATGGCCAGGATAAATCACAACAGTTACTGCCTACATTTAGGAAACGACCTGCACGCTTCCCTCTCTAACGACCATGAAAACATCGGATTTCCTGTTCTGACAAGATTTAATCTGACCCTTCCAACCCTGACCTGGTCCCGTTTCCTGGACAACAAATCATTCATCCTGAATTCACTCCGGCTTAGGAACAGGTTTGTTATATGGGTGGGGTGGGGGTGGGGGGGGTTACTGGTGAGTAAGAGTTCAGCACCTGTTCTTAAAACTGGGGGAAACACTAGTTTCCTCAGGTAACACTACAAGATACCCAGTCAAAATAATAGCAGGAAAAAGCCTGTTGTTTTCCTCTGGAAGCCCCCCACGCTGCGTGGATGAATACCATTATCAAGAGGAATAACATGTTAGCCTGCGTCCTGAAATGACATCCGATTCCCTAAATGAGTGCCCTTTGTTTAATTAACCAGAGCCTGCATAGAGCACCATATAGGGGATAGGGTGCCATTTCAGACACTTTAAAGGGAATAGGGTGCCATTTCAGACCCTATAAAAGGGAATAGGGTGCCATTTCAGACACTTTAAAGGGAATAGGGTGCCATTTCAGACCCTATAAAAGGGAATAGGGTGCCATTTCAGACACTTTAAAGGGAATAGGGTGCCATTTCAGACCCTATAAAAGGGAATAGGGTGCCATTTCAGACACTTTAAAGGGAATAGGGTGCCTTTTCAGACCCTATAAAAGGGAATAGGGTGCCATTTCAGACCCTATAAAAGGGAATAGGGTGCCATTTCAGACCCTATAAAAGGGAATAGGGTGCCATTTCAGACCCTATAAAAGGGAATAGGGTGCCATTTCAGACCCTATAAAAGGGAATAGGGTGCCATTTCAGACCCTATAAAAAGGGAATAGGGTGCCACTTCAGACACTATAAAGGGAATAGGGTGCCATTTCAGACCCTATAAAGGGAATAGGGTGCCACTTCAGAGACTATAAAGGGAATAGGGTGCCACTTCAGACACTATAAAGGGAATAGGGTGCCACTTCAGACCCTATAAAGGGAATAGGGTGCCATTTCAGACCCTATAAAGGGAATAGGGTGCCACTTCAGACACTATAAAGGGAATAGGGTGCCACTTCAGACACTATAAAGTGAATAGGGTGCCACTTCAGACACTATAAAGGGAATAGGGTGCCATTTCAGACCCTATAAAAAAGGGAATAGGGTGCCACTTCAGACACTATAAAGGGAATAGGGTGCCACTTCAGACACTATAAAGGGAATAGGGTGCCATTTCAGACCCTATAAAGGGAATAGGGTGCCATTTCAGACCCTATAAAGGGAATAGGGTGCCACTTCAGACACTATAAAGGGAATAGGGTGCCACTTCAGACACTATAAAGGGAAAAGGGTGCCATTTCATACACAGTCCTACTCAGTGGACTCATTTCTCAGTGAGTGTTTGAACACGCAGTCAGAGGAAGATGAAGGTATGTGTGTGTGTGTGTGTGTGTGTGTGTGTGTGTGTGTGTGTGTGTGTGTGTGTGTGTGTGTGTGTGTGTGTGTGTGTTCCTCACTGGAGTAGCTGAGTCTGAAGCCCCCTGCTGTGTGTGTGTGTGTGTGTGTGTGTGTGTGTGTGTGTGTGTGTGTGTGTGTGTGTGTGTGTGTGTGTGTGTGTGTGTGTGTGTGTGTGTGTGTGTGTGTGTGTGTGTGTGTTCCTCACTGGAGTAGCTGAGTCTGAAGCCCCCTGCTGTGTGTGTGTGTGTGTGTGTGTGTGTGTGTGTGTGTGTGTGTGTGTGTGTGTGTGTGTGTGTGTGTGTGTGTGTGTGTGTGTGTGTGTGTGTTCCTCACTGGAGTAGCTGAGTCTGAAGCCCCCTGCTGTGTGTGTGTGCGTGTGCGTGTGCGTGTGTGTGTGTGTGTGTGTGTGTGTGTGTGTGTGTGTGTTCCTCACTGGAGTAGCTGAGTCTGAAGCCTCCTGCTGTGTGCTCCTGGTCTGAGTAGAACTCCAGCCACAGATGATTGGAGGTGGAGGTGAGGACCAGGCCTAACATGGTGGAGCCGGTGTAGGTCCCCAGAACAGCAGCAGAACTGTCCCCTCCATCATAGACCTGCAGAGAGGAGACAGCAGGGGGTTAACATCAAATCCACCCATCCACCCATCCATCCATCCACCCATCCATCCATCCACCCATTCATTCATCCATCCATCCATTCAATCATCCATCCATTCATCCATCCATCCGTCCATCCATCCATCCGTCCATCCATTCATCCATCCATCCGTCCATCCGTCCATCCGTCCATCCATTCAATCATCCATCCATTCATCCATCCATCCGTCCATCCGTTCATCCACTCATCCATCAATTCATCCATCCATCCATTCTACCCCCAAGCCATAAGACTCCTGAACAGCTAATCAAAGGGCTTACCCAGACTCCCCTCTTTTACGCTGCTGCTACCCAGACTCCCCTCTTTTACGCTGCTGCTACCCAGACTCCCCTCTTTTACGCTGCTGCTACCCAGACTCCCCTCTTTTACGCTGCTGCTACCCAGACTCCCCTCTTTTACGCTGCTGCTACCCAGACTCCCCTCTTTTACGCTGCTGCTACCCAGACTCCCCTCTTTTACGCTGCTGCTACCCAGACTCCCCTCTTTTACGCTGCTGCTACCCAGACTCCCCACTTTTACGGTACCCCACATGTATATAACCTTGCTTATTATTTCACTGCTGCTGTTTAATTATTTGTTACTTTTATTTGATTTTTTTTCTTCTATTTTTTTTACTTACCACTTATTATTTTTATGAACTTCTTAAAGCATTGTTGATTTAAGGGCTTGTAAGTCTGTTGTATTCAGCACGTGTGACAAATACAATTTTAATTGATTTGAAGTATGTACCTGTAGATATTCTGTAATCTGTTCATACAGAAAGAGAAACATGGAAGTGTCATAATGCTATTTTAAAGCAACGACGTATCTCATTTCAAACTGATCTCAGGAACAAGACTGTTTTAAAAAAATATATCTTCTGTAAATGTAAACGGCACACTCAGAATCTTCCTCTGATATATTATACACTGTCAATGAACAAAAAGAGGGAGAGGTAGAATACAAGAGGAGAAGGAACGAGAGAGAAGAGAAAAGAGAGAATGAAAAAAAGGGGGAGAGGTAGAATACAAGAGGAGAAGGAACGAGAGAGAAGAGAAAAGAGAGAATGAAAAAAGGGGGAGAGGTAGAATACAAGAGGAGAAGGAATGAGAGAGAAGAGAAAAGAGAGAATGAAAAAAAGGGGGAGAGGTAGAATACAAGAGGAGAAGGAACGAGAAGAGAAAAGAGAGAATTAAAAAAGGGGGAGAGGTAGAATACAAGAGGAGAAGGAACGAGAGAGAAGAGAAAAGAGAGAATGAAAAAAGAGGGAGAGGTAGAATACAAGAGGAGAAGGAACGAGAGAGAAGAGAAAAGAGAGAATGAAAAAAAGGGGGAGAGGTAGAATACAAGAGGAGAAGGAACGAGAGAGAAGAGAAAAGAGAGAATGAAAAAAGGGGGAGAGGTAGAATACAAGAGGAGAAGGAACGAGAGAGAAGAGAAAAGAGAGAATGAAAAAAGGGGGAGAGGTAGAATACAAGAGGAGAAGGAATGAGAGAGAAGAGAAAAGAGAGAATGAAAAAAAGGGGGAGAGGTAGAATACAAGAGGAGAAGGAACGAGAGAGAAGAGAAAAGAGAGAATGAAAAAAAGGGGGAGAGGTAGAATACAAGAGGAGAAGGAACGAGAGAGAAGAGAAAAGAGAGAATGAAAAAAAGGGGGAGAGGTAGAATACAAGAGGAGAAGGAACGAGAGAGAAGAGAAAAGAGAGAATGAAAAAAAGGGGGAGAGGTAGAATACAAGAGGAGAAGGAACGAGAGAGAAGAGAAAAGAGAGAATGAAAAAAAGGGGGAGAGGTAGAATACAAGAGGAGAAGGAACGAGAGAGAAGAGAAAAGAGAGAATGAAAAAAGGGGGAGAGGTAGAATACAAGAGGAGAAGGAACGAGAGAGAAGAGAAAAGAGAGAATGAAAAAAGAGGGAGAGGAAGAATACAAGAGGAGAAGGAACGAGAGAGAAGAGAAAAGAGAGAATGAAAAAAAGTGGGAGAGGTAGAATACAAGAGGAGAAGGAACGAGAGAGAAGAGAAAAGAGAGAATGAAAAAAGAGGGAAAGGTAGAATAAAAGAGGAGAAGGAACGAGAGAGAAGAGAAAAGAGAGAATGAAAAAAAGGGGGAGAGGTAGAATACAAGAGGAGAAGGAACGAGAGAGAAAAGAGAGAATGAAAAAAGGGGGAGAGGTAGAATACAAGAGGAGAAGGAACGAGAGAGAAAAGAGAGAATGAAAAAAGGGGGAGAGGTAGAATACAAGAGGAGAAGGAACGAGAGAGAAAAGAGAGAATGAAAAAAGGGGGAGAGGTAGAATACAAGAGGAGAAGGAACGAGAGAGAAAAGAGAGAATGAAAAAAGGGGGAGAGGTAGAATACAAGAGGAGAAGGAACGAGAGAGAAGAGAAAAGAGAGAATGAAAAAAGGGGGAGAGGTAGAATACAAGAGGAGAAGGAACGAGAGAGAAAAGAGAGAATGAAAAAAGGGGGTGTCATTACCTTGAGAATGTCTCCTTGTGCCAGGTGGAAAGCGTTCGCCGAGACGTTGATGCCCTTTCCCGTCTCCACCTGCACGCTGTAGACACACTCGTGGCTGTCGTCGTAGTTCAGCGGGTAGTTGGGCGACAACAGAACTCCTTCGCTGTTGGAAACGGTCGAGCCACACTCCGCTAACAGAAACAAAGACACGGCGTAGAATAAAGTGACCCAAAAACGAGAGAATTCTCTTCTCTGTACTGTTTCCCTGTAACGGATATGTTCACTACATCATTACACAGAGCAGAAGTCGAGAGTTTCATTCCCGAAAAGCCTGTTTCTAAACTCTATGGTTTTCAAAGTCTGTTCCTTTCCTCACCGTCACCGTAGCATCATCATCATCAGTACTGTGGAATAGTAGTCTAACATCACACGTTGGATAACAGATGGAGGACACTACTGAAATCCTTACAGCTTTCATTCACAATATCATTATTACATTCAAGTTACAGACTAGAAAGATAGAGACTAGAGAGATACAGACTAGAGAGATACAGACTAGAGAGATACAGACATACAGACTAGAGAGATACAGACTAGAGAGATACAGACTAGAGAGATACTGACTAGAGAGATACAGACTAGAGAGATACAGACTAGAGAGATACAGACTAGAGAGATACAGACTAGAGAGATACAGACTAGAGAGATAGAGACATACAGACTAGAGAGACCTACAGACTAGAGAGATACAGACTAGAGAGATACAGACTAGAGAGATACAGACTAGAGAGTTACAGACTAGAAAGATAGAGACTAGAGAGATACAGACTAGAGAGATAATCACTAGAGAGATAGAGACATACAGACTAGAGAGATACAGACTAGAGAGATACAGACTAGAAATATACAGACTAGAGAGATACAGACGAGAGATACAGACTAGAGAGATACAGACTAGAGAGATACAGACTAGAGAGATACAGACTAGAGAGATAGAGAGATACAGACTAGAGAGATGCAGACTAGATATATACAGACTAGAGAGAGATACAGATTAGAGAGATACAGACCAGAGAGATACAGACTAGAGAGTTACAGACTAGAAAGATAGAGACTAGAGAGATACAGACTAGAGAGATACAGACTAGAGAGATAGAGACATACAGACTAGAGAGATACAGACTAGAGAGATACAGACTAGAGAGATACCGACTAGAGAGATACAGACTAGAGAGATACAGACTAGAGAGATACAGACTAGAGAGATAGAGACATACAGACTAGAGAGACCTACAGACTAGAGAGATACAGACTAGAGAGATACAGACTAGAGAGATACAGACTAGAGAGATACAGACTAGAGAGTTACAGACTAGAAAGATAGAGACTAGAGAGATACAGACTAGAGAGATAATCACTAGAGAGATAGAGACATACAGACTAGAGAGATACAGACTAGAGAGATAGAGACTAGAGAGATAGAGACATACAGACTAGAGAGATACAGACTAGAGAGATACAGACTAGAGAGATACAGACTAGAGAGATACAGACATACAGACTAGAGAGATACAGACTAGAGAGATACAGACTAGAGAGATACAGACTAGAGAGATACAGACTAGAGAGTTACAGACTAGAGAGGTACAGACTAGAGAGATACAGACTAGAGAGATACAGACTAGAGAGATACAGACTAGAGAGATAGAGACATACAGACTAGAGAGATACAGACTAGAGAGATACAGACTAGAGAGATACCGACTAGAGAGATACCGACTAGAGAGATACAGACTAGAGAGATACAGACTAGAGAGATACAGACTAGAGAGATACAGACTAGAGAGATAGAGACATACAGACTAGAGAGACCTACAGACTAGAGAGATACAGACTAGAGAGATACAGACTAGAGAGATACAGACTAGAGAGATACAGACTAGAGAGTTACAGACTAGAAAGATAGAGACTAGAGAGATACAGACTAGAGAGATAATCACTAGAGAGATAGAGACATACAGACTAGAGAGATACAGACTAGAGAGATAGAGACTAGAGAGATAGAGACATACAGACTAGAGAGATACAGACTAGAGAGATACAGACTAGAGAGATACAGACATACAGACTAGAGAGATACAGACTAGAGAGATACAGACTAGAGAGATACAGACTAGAGAGATACAGACTAGAGAGTTACAGACTAGAGAGATACAGACTAGAGAGATACAGACTAGAGAGATACAGACTAGAGAGATACAGACTAGAGAGATAGAGACATACAGACTAGAGAGATACAGACTAGAGAGATAGAGACATGCAGACTAGAGAGATAGAGACATACAAACTAGAGAGATGGAGAGAGACAGACTATAGTGATACAGACTAGAGGGATACAGACTAGAGAGATACAGACTAGAGAGATAGAGACATACAAACTAGAGAGATGGAGAGATACAGACTATAGTGATACAGACTAGAGGGATACAGACTAGAGAGATACAGACTAGAGAGATAGAGACATACAGACTAGAGAGATACAGACTAGAGAGATAGAGACTAGAGAGATAGAGACATACAGACTAGAGAGATACAGACTAGAGAGATACAGACTAGAGAGATACAGACTAGAGAGATACAGACATACAGACTAGAGAGATACAGACTAGAGAGATACAGACTAGAGAGATACAGACTAGAGAGATACAGACTAGAGAGATACAGACTAGAGAGATACAGACTAGAGGGATACAGACTAGAGAGATACAGACTAGAGAGATACAGACTAGAGAGATACAGACTAGAGGGATAGAGACTAGAGAGATACAGACTAGAGAGATGCAGACTAGAGAGATACAGACTATAGAGATACAGACTAGAGAGATACAGACTAGAGGGATAGAGACTAGAAATATACAGACTAGAGAGATACAGACTAGAGATATAGAGACTAGAGAGATACAGAATAGAGAGATACAGACTAGAGAGATAGAGACTAGAAATATACAGAATAGAGAGATACAGACTAGAGAGATACAGACTATAGAGATACAGACTAGAGAGATACAGACTAGAGAGATAGAGACTAGAGAGATACAGACTAGAGAGATAGAGACTAGAAATATACAGACTAGAGAGATACAGACTAGAGATATAGAGACTAGAGAGATACAGACTAGAGAAATACAGAATAGAGAGATACAGACTAGAGAGATAGAGACATACAGACTAGAGAGATAGAGACTAGAGAGATACAGACTAGAGAGATAGAGACTAGAGAGATACAGACTAATGAGATACAGACTAGAGAGATACAGACTAGAGAGATACAGACTAGAGAGATAGAGACAAGACATATACAGACTAGAGATAGAGACTAGAGAGATACAGACTAGAGAAATACAGAATAGAGAGATACAGACTAGAGAGATAGAGACATACAGACTAGAGAGATAGAGACTAGAGAGATACAGACTAGAGAGATAGAGACTAGAGAGATACAGACTAGAGAGATAGAGACTAGAGAGATAGAGACAAGAAATATACAGAATAGAGAGATACAGACTAGAGATATACAGGCTAGAGAGATACGGACTAGAGAGACTGAAGCAGGATCGAGGACACTGTCTGAGACCGTATATCTAGAGCCGTATACAGAATACAGTATCAATCCACTTCCTCCTGTTGTCCACCTTCTCCTCTGCTATAAATAGACACTTGTATATACATTGTCCTACGCACAGTCCAAAACAGAGCCAATAAGCAAATGAAAGCAGCTGACCACGTACCCACACACCTTGGCAGAGGGGCACTCCACATGCGGCGGCCGCCTCCCAGGCACCGGATCTCCATCGCCCCCTTCAGGCGATAGCCCGTATTGCAGGAGAAAACCAGCGAGTCTCCGATGTCAAAGCTGACGCCTGTGTGCCGGCCGAACCTGGGGGTCCCGGGGTTCTCACACGGCTCCAGATTGTACTCTGAGGGAAAAGAAGCAAACAGCACAGGGTCAAAGGTCATCTTTCCTTGATTTTAATCACGTCCTCTTTCCTTGATTTATCACGTCCTCTTTCCTTGCATTCCTTTCTCAAAACACATTGGAGAAGAAAGTCTGAGGTGAGGGACTATGGATCTTCTCCTCCCAATGCAGTTTGGGGTCCCGGAGGAGAGAGGAAGCGAGGAAAGATGGATTTAAGAAAAGAGGGGAAGTCATCGGGAGTAATAACAAGGTACAACATGCTGAAAGGGAAAGGAAAGGAAGGGAAGGGAAGGGAAGGGAAGGGAAGGGAAGGGAAGGAAGCGAAGGGAAGGGAAGGGAAAGGAAAGGAAAAGAAAGGATAGGAAAGGAAGGGAAGGGAAGGAAAAAGGAAAGGGAAAGGATAGGAAGGGGAGGGAAAAGAAGGGAAGGGAAGGGAAAGGAAGGGAAGGAAAGGGAAAGGAAGGGAAGGGAAAGGAAGGGAAGGGAAAGGAAAGGAATGGAAGGGAAGGGAAAGGAAAGGAAGGGAAGGGAAGGAAGGGGAGGGAAGGAAGGGATAGGAAGAGAAGTGAAGGGAAAGGAAAGGAAGGGAAGGGAAGGGAAGTGAAGGGAAGGAAGGGAAGGGAAAGGAAGGGAAGGGAAGGGAAAGTAAAGGAAGGGAAGGATGGGGAGGGAAAGGAAGGGAAGGGAAGGGAAGGGAAGGGAAGGGAAAGGAAGGGAAGGGAAGGGAAGGGAAAGGAAGGGAAGGGAAGGGAAAGAAAAGGAAGGGAAAGGAAGGGGAGGGAAAGGAAGGGAAGGGAAGGGAAAGGAAGGGAAGGGAAGGGAAGGAAGGGGAGGGAAAGGAAGGGAAAGGAAAGAAAAGGGAAAGGGAAGGAAGGGGAGGGAAAGGAAGGGAAGGGCAAGGAAAGGAAAGGAAGGGAAGGGAAGGGAAAGAAAAGGAAGGGAAAGGAAGGGGAGGGAAAGGAAGGGAAGGGAAGGGAAAGAAAAGGAAGGGAAGGGAAGGGAAAGGAAGGGAAGGGAAGGGAAGGGAAAGGAAGGGAAGGGAAGGGAAAGAAAAGGAAGGGAAAGGAAGGGGAGGGAAAGGAAGGGAAGGGAAGGGGAAGGGAAGGGAAGGAAGGAAGGGAAGGGAAGGGAAGGAAGGGAAAGGGAAGGGAAGGGAAGGGGAAGGGAAGGGAAGGGAAGGGAAAGGAAGGGAAGGGAAGGGAAGGAAGGGAAAGGGAAAGGAAGGGAAAGGAAAGGAAGGGAAAGGAAGGGAAAGGAAAGAAAAGGGAAAGGGAAGGAAGGGGAGGGAAAGGAAGGGAAGGGAAAGGAAAGGAAAGGAAGGGAAGGGAAGGGAAGGGAAAGGAAGGGAAGGGAAGGGGAAGGGAAGGGAAGGGAAGGGAAGGGGAAGGGAAGGGAAGGAAGGAAGGGAAGGGAAGGGAAGGGAAGGGAAAGGAAAGGAAGGGAAGGGAAGGAAGGGGAGGGAAAGGAAGGGAAGGGAAAGGAAAGGAAAGGAAGGGAAGGGAAGGGAAGGGAAAGGAAGGGAAGGGAAGGGGAAGGGAAGGGAAGGGAAGGGAAGGGGAAGGGAAGGGAAGGAAGGAAGGGAAGGGAAGGGAAGGGAAAGGAAAGGGAAGGGAAGGGAAGGGAAAGGAAGGGAAGGAAGGGAAGGGAAGGGAACGTAAGGAAGGGAAGGGAAGGTAAGGGAAGGGAAGGGAAATGAAGGGAAGGGAAGGAAGGGAAAGGAAGGGAAGGGAAAGGGAAAGGAAGGGAAGGGAAGGGAAGGGAGGGAAGGGAAGGGAAGGGAAATGAAAGGAAGGGAAGGGAAAGGAAAGGAAGGGAAGGGAAGGGAAGGGAAAGGAAAGGAAAGGAAAGGAATGGAAGGAAGGGAAGGAAGGGAAGGGAAGGGAATGGAAGGTAAGGTAAGGGAAGGGAAAGGAAGGGAAGGGAAGGGAAGGAAGGAAGGGAAAGGAAAGGAAAGGAAGGGAATGGAGGGGAAAGGGAAAGGAAGGGAAGGGAAGGGAAGGGAAAGGAAGGGAAAGGAAGGAAGGGAAGGGAGGGAAAGGAAGGGAAGGGAAAGGAAGGGAAAGGAAGGGAAAGGAAAGCAAGGGAAGGGAAGGGAAGGGAAGGATGGGAAGGGAGGGAAAGGAAGGGAAGGTGAAAGGAAAGGAAGGGAAGGGAAGGGAAGGGAAAGGAAAGGAAGGGAAGGAAGGAAGGAAGGAAGGAAGGAAGGAAGGGAAGGGAAGGGAAAGGAAGGGAAGGGAAGGGAAGAGAAGGAAGGGAAAGGAAATGGAAAGGAAAGGGAAAGGAAAGGAAGGGAAGGGGAAGGGAAAGGAAAGGGAAAGGAAGGGAACGGAAAGGAAAGGAAGGGAAGGGAAAGGTAAGGAAGGGAAGGGAAAGGAAAGGAAGGTAAAGGAAAGGGAAAGGACAGGAGGGGAAAGGAAAGGGAAAGGAAAGGAGGGGAAAGGAAAGGGAAAGGAAAGGAAAGGGAAAGGGTAAGGAAAGGGAAAGGAAGGGAAAGGGAAAGGAAAGGAAGGGAAAGGAAAGGGAAAGGGAAAGGGAAAGGAAAGGAAGGGAAGGGAAAGGAAAGGAAGGGAAGGGAAAGGAAAGGGGAACCCGTAAGGACATGACTCGTTCAACTCCGCTGAACAAAGGCTCTGACGCTGGTCGCTACATTACCCAACCAGTCAATCTAATCAAAGGCTCTGACGCTGGTCGCTACATTACCCAACCAGTCAATCTAATCAAAGGCTCTGACGCTGGTCGCTACATTACCCAACCAGTCAATCTAATCAAAGGCTCTGACGCTGGTCGCTACATTACCCAACCAGTCAATCTAATCAAAGGCTCTGACGCTGGTCGCTACATTACCCAACCAGTCAATCTAATCAAAGGCTCTGACGCTGGTCGCTACATTACCCAACCAGTCAATCTAATCAAAGGCTCTGACGCTGGTCGCTACATTACCCAACCAGTCAATCTAATCAAAGGCTCTGACGCTGGTCGCTACATTACCCAACCAGTCAATCTAATCAAAGGCTCTGACGCTGGTCGCTACATTACCCAACCAGTCAATCTAATCAAAGGCTCTGACGCTGGTCGCTACATTACCCAACCAGTCAATCTAATCAAAGGCTCTGACGCTGGTCGCTACATTACCCAACCAGTCAATCTAATCAAAGGCTCTGACGCTGGTCGCTACATTACCCAACCAGTCAATCTAATCATAGGCTCTGACGCTGGTCGCTACATTACCCAACCAGTCAATCTAATCAAAGGCTCTGACGCTGGTCGCTACATTACCCAACCAGTCAATCTAATCAAAGGCTCTGACGCCGGTCGCTACATTACCCAACCAGTCAATCTAATCAAAGGCTCTGACGCCGGTCGCTACATTACCCAACCAGTCAATCTAATCAAAGGCTCTGACGCCGGTCGCTACATTACCCAACCAGTCAATCTAATCAAAGGCTCTGACGCCGGTCGCTACATTACCCAACCAGTCAATCTAATCAAAGGCTCTGACGCCGGTCGCTACATTACCCAACCAGTCAATCTAATCAAAGGCTCTGACGCCGGTCGCTACATTACCCAACCAGTCAATCTAATCAAAGGCTCTGACGCTGGTCGCTACATTACCCAACCAGTCAATCTAATCAAAGGCTCTGACGCTGGTCGCTACATTACCCAACCAGTCAATCTAATCAAAGGCTCTGACGCCGGTCGCTACATTACCCAACCAGTCAATCTAATCAAAGGCTCTGACGCTGGTCGCTACATTACCCAACCAGTCAATCTAATCAAAGGCTCTGACGCTGGTCGCTACATTACCCAACCAGTCAATCTAATCAAAGGCTCTGACGCCGGTCGCTACATTACCCAACCAGTCAATCTAATCAAAGGCTCTGACGCCGGTCGCTACATTACCCAACCAGTCAATCTAATCAAAGGCTCTGACGCCGGTCGCTACATTACCCAACCAGTCAATCTAATCAAAGGCTCTGACGCCGGTCGCTACATTACCCAACCAGTCAATCTAATCAAAGGCTCTGACGCCGGTCGCTACATTACCCAACCAGTCAATCTAATCAAAGGCTCTGACGCTGGTCGCTACATTACCCAACCAGTCAATCTAATCAAAGGCTCTGACGCTGGTCGCTACATTACCCAACCAGTCAATCTAATCAAAGGCTCTGACGCTGGTCGCTACATTACCCAACCAGTCAATCTAATCAAAGGCTCTGACGCTGGTCGCTACATTACCCAACCAGTCAATCTAATCAAAGGCTCTGACGCTGGTCGCTACATTACCCAACCAGTCAATCTAATCAAAGGCTCTGACGCTGGTCGCTACATTACCCAACCAGTCAATCTAATCATAGGCTCTGACGCTGGTCGCTACATTACCCAACCAGTCAATCTAATCAAAGGCTCTGACGCTGGTCGCTACATTACCCAACCAGTCAATCTAATCAAAGGCTCTGACGCCGGTCGCTACATTACCCAACCAGTCAATCTAATCAAAGGCTCTGACGCCGGTCGCTACATTACCCAACCAGTCAATCTAATCAAAGGCTCTGACGCCGGTCGCTACATTACCCAACCAGTCAATCTAATCAAAGGCTCTGACGCCGGTCGCTACATTACCCAACCAGTCAATCTAATCAAAGGCTCTGACGCCGGTCGCTACATTACCCAACCAGTCAATCTAATCAAAGGCTCTGACGCCGGTCGCTACATTACCCAACCAGTCAATCTAATCAAAGGCTCTGACGCTGGTCGCTACATTACCCAACCAGTCAATCTAATCAAAGGCTCTGACGCTGGTCGCTACATTACCCAACCAGTCAATCTAATCAAAGGCTCTGACGCCGGTCGCTACATTACCCAACCAGTCAATCTAATCAAAGGCTCTGACGCTGGTCGCTACATTACCCAACCAGTCAATCTAATCAAAGGCTCTGACGCTGGTCGCTACATTACCCAACCAGTCAATCTAATCAAAGGCTCTGACGCCGGTCGCTACATTACCCAACCAGTCAATCTAATCAAAGGCTCTGACGCCGGTCGCTACATTACCCAACCAGTCAATCTAATCAAAGGCTCTGACGCCGGTCGCTACATTACCCAACCAGTCAATCTAATCAAAGGCTCTGACGCCGGTCGCTACATTACCCAACCAGTCAATCTAATCAAAGGCTCTGACGCCGGTCGCTACATTACCCAACCAGTCAATCTAATCAAAGGCTCTGACGCTGGTCGCTACATTACCCAACCAGTCAATCTAATCAAAGGCTCTGACGCTGGTCGCTACATTACCCAACCAGTCAATCTAATCAAAGGCTCTGACGCCGGTCGCTACATTACCCAACCAGTCAATCTAATCAAAGGCTCTGACGCCGGTCGCTACATTACCCAACCAGTCAATCTAATCAAAGGCTCTGACGCCGGTCGCTACATTACCCAACCAGTCAATCTAATCAAAGGCTCTGACGCTGGTCGCTACATTACCCAACCAGTCAATCTAATCAAAGGCTCTGACGCTGGTCGCTACATTACCCAACCAGTCAATCTAATCAAAGGCTCTGACGCTGGTCGCTACATTACCCAACCAGTCAATCTAATCAAAGGCTCTGACGCTGGTCGCTACATTACCCAACCAGTCAATCTAATCAAAGGCTCTGACGCTGGTCGCTACATTACCCAACCAGTCAATCTAATCAAAGGCTCTGACGCTGGTCGCTACATTACCCAACCAGCCAATCTAATCAAAGGCTCTGACGCTGGTCGCTACATTACCCAACCAGTCAATCTAATCAAAGGCTCTGACGCTGGTCGCTACATTACCCAACCAGTCAATCTAATCAAAGGCTCTGACGCTGGTCGCTACTTTACTTAACCAGTCAATCTAATCAAGGCTCTGACGCTGGTCGCTACATTACCCAACCAGTCAATCTAATCAAAGGCTCTGACGCTGGTCGCTACATTACCCAACCAGTCAATCTATCAAAGGCTCTGACGCTGGTCGCTACATTACCCAACCAGTCAATCTAATCAAAGGCTCTGACGCTGGTCGCTACATTACCCAACCAGTCAATCTAATCAAAGTCTCTGACGCTGGTTGCAACATTACCCAACCAGTCAATCTAATCAAAGGCTCTGACGCTGGTCGCTACATTACCCAACCAATCAATCTAATCAAAGGCTCTGACGCTGGTCGCTACATTACCCAACCAGTCAATCTAATCAAAGGCTCTGACGCTGGTCGCTACATTACCCAACCAGTCAATCTAATCAAAGGCTCTGACGCTGGTCGCTACATTACCCAACCAGTCAATCTAATCAAAGGCTCTGACGCTGGTCGCTACATTACCCAACCAGTCAATCTAATCAAAGGCTCTGACGCTGGTCGCTACATTACCCAACCAGTCAATCTAATCAAAGGTTAATAAAAGGCAGCGTGCAGAATTATAAGCAGGACAATCTATAGATGATAATTACAGTATGCACACAGAAGAGCTCCTGGGTAAAGACCATGAATAGTCATGAGTTGCTGCACCAAGTTACGCTTCCCTCTGATGAGCAAAAGGACAAACATTTAACCAGTTTCAATAGCAGATGTTAGTCCCATTAACTTTGATGGACAAGAAGTTAGTAACATCTAGTCTGTATCTCTCTAGTCTGTATGTCTCTAGTCTGTATATAACTAGTCTGTATCACTATAGTATGTATATAACTAGTCTATAACTCTCTAGTCTCTATCTCTCTAGTCTCTATCTCTCTGGTCTCTATCTCTCTAGTCTGTATATAACTAGTCTGTATCTCTCTAGTCTGTATATAACTAGTCTGTATATAACTAGTCTGTATCTCTCTAGACTGTATCTCTCTAGTCTGTATCTCTCTAGACTGTATCTCTCTAGTCTGTATCTCTCTAGTCTGTATCTCTCTAGTCTGTATCTCTCTAGTCTGTATCTCTCTAGTCTGTATATAACTAGTCTGTATCACTATAGTCTGTATATAACTAGTATGTAACTCTCTAGTCTCTATCTCTCTATTCTCTATCTCTCTAGTCTGTAACTCTCTAGTCTGTATCTCTCTAGTCTGTATCACTATAGTCTGTATATAACTAGTATGTAACTCTCTAGTCTGTATATAACTAGTATGTAACTCTCTAGTCTGTATCTCTCTAGACTGTATCTCTCTAGTCTGTATCTCTCTAGTCTGTATCACTATAGTCTGTATATAACTAGTCTTAGTCTCTCTAGTCTGTATCTCTCTAGTCTGTATCTCTCTAGTCTGTATATAACTAGTCTGTATCACTATAGTCTGTATATAACTAGTCTTAGTCTCTCTAGTCTGTATCTCTCTAGTCTGTATCTCTCTAGTCTGTATCTCTCTAGTCTGTATCTCTCTAGTCTGTATCACTATAGTCTGTATATAACTAGTCTTAGTCTCTCTAGTCTGTATCTCTCTAGTCTGTATCTCTCTAGTCTGTATCTCTCTAGTCTGTATCTCTCTAGTCTGTATCACTATAGTCTGTATATAACTAGTCTTAGTCTCTCTAGTCTGTATCTCTCTAGTCTGTATCTCTCTAGTCTGTATATAACTAGTCTGTATCACTATAGTCTGTATATAACTAGTCTTAGTCTCTCTAGTCTGTATCTCTCTAGTCTGTTTCTCTCTAGTCTGTATCTCTCTAGTCTGTATCTCTCTAGTCTGTAACTATCTCTCTAGGCTGTATCTCTCTAGTCTGTATCTATCTCTCTAGTCTGTTTCTCTCTAGTCTGTATCTCACTAGTCTGTATTTCGCTATCTCTAGTCTGCATCTCTCTAGTCTGTAACTATCTCTCTAGTCTCTATCTCTCTAGTCTGTATCTCTCTAGTCTCTATCTCTCTAGTCTGTATCTCTCTAGTCTGTAACTATCTCTCTAGTCTGTAACTATCTCTCTAGTCTGTATCTCTCTAGTCTCTAGTCTGTATCTCTCTAGTCTGCATCTCTCTAGTCTGTAACTATCTCTCTAGTCTGCATCTCTCTAGTCTGTAACTATCTCTCTAGTCTGCATCTCTCTAGTTTGTATCTATCTCTCTAGTCTGTATCTCTCTAGTCTGTATCTCTCTAGTCTGTATCTCTCTAGTCTGTATCTCTCTAGTCTGTATCTCTCTAGTCTGTATCTCTCTAGTCTCTATCACTATAGTCTGTATATCACTAGTCTGTATCTCGCTATCTCTCTAGTCTGTATCTCTCTAGTCTCTCTCTTAGTCTGTATATCACTAGTCTGTATCTCTATCTCTCTAGTCTGTATATCACTAGTCTGTATCTCTCTAGTCTCTCTCTTAGTCTGTATATCACTAGTCTGTATCTCTATCTCTCTAGTCTGTATATCACTAGTCTGTATCTCGCTATCTCTCTAGTCTGTATCTCTCTAGTCTCTCTCTTAGTCTGTATATCACTAGTCTGTATCTCTATCTCTCTAGTCTGTATCTCGCTATCTCTCTAGTTTGTATCCATCTAGCTTGTATCCATCTAGCTTGTATCTCTCTATCTCTGTAGTCTGTATCTCTCTAGTCAGAACCCCAGGACATTAACTCTGACAGACCAACAGACAGACCACAGTCCTCTCCTCAGGATATTCCCCCAGGACATTAACTCTGACAGACCAACAGACAGACTACAGTCCTCTCCTCAGGATATTCCCCCAGGGCATTAACTCTGACAGACCAACAGACAGACTAGCGTACTCTCCTCAGGATATTCCCCAGGACATTAACTCTGACAGAACCAATAGACAGACTACAGTCCTCTCCTCAGGATATTCCCCAGGACATTAACTCTGATAGAACCAACAGACAGACTACAGTCCTCTCCTCAGGATATTCCCCAGGACATTAACTCTGACAGACCAACAGACAGACTAGAGTCCTCTCCTCAGGATATTCAACCAGGACATTAACTCTGACAGACCAATAGACAGACTAGAGTCCTCTACTCAGGATATTTCCCAGGACATTAACTCTGACAGACCAACAGACAGACTACAGTCCTCTCCTCAGGATATTCACCCAGGTCATTAACTCTGACAGACCAACAGACAGACTACAGTCCTCTCCTCAGGATATTTCCCCAGGACATTAACTCTGACAGACCAACAGACAGTCCACAGTCCTCTCCTCAGGATATTCCCCAGGACATTAACTCTGACAGACCAATAGACAGACGACAGTCCTCTCCTCAGGATATTCCCCCAGGACAGCCTGGTTGATGGTTGCATTCAAAATCCCCCCCCCCTCCCCTATTCCCTATGTAGTGCACTACTTTTGAGCAGATCCCTATAGGCCGTGAGGTAGTGCACTACATAGAGAATAGGGTGCCAATTGGGTCGACGGCAGTCATCTCCTCAGGAGATTCACCTGGACAGATTACACCCAGATTACACCCTGTTCCCTACAAATTACACCCTGTTCCCTACAAATTACACCCTGTTCCCTACAAATTACACCCTGTTCCCTACAAATTACACCCTGTTCCCTACATATTACACCCTGTTCCCATCAAATTACACCCTGTTCCCTACAAATTACACCCTGTTCCCTACAAATTACACCCTGTTCCCTCCAAATTACACCCTGTTCCCTTCAAATAACACCCTGTTCCCTATAAATTACACCCTGTTCCCTACAAATTACACCCTGTTCCCTACAAATTACACCCTGTTCCCTACAAATTACACCCTGTTCCCTACAAATTACACCCTGTTCCCTACAAATTACACCCTGTTCCCTACAAATGACACCCTGTTCCCAACAAATGACACCCTGTTCCCTACAAATTACACCCTGTTCCCTCCAAATTACACCCTGCTCCCTACGAATTACACCCTGTTCCCTACAAATTACACCCTGTTCCCTACAAATTACACCCTGTTCCCTCCAAATAACACCCTGTTCCCTACAAATTACACCCTGTTCCCTCCAAATTACACCCTGCTCCCTACAAATTACACCCTGTTCCCTACAAATTACACCCTGTTCCCTACAAATTACACCCTGTTCCCTCCAAATAACACCCTGTTCCCTACAAATTACACCCTGTTCCCTCCAAATAACACCCTGTTCCCTACAAATTACACCCTGTTCCCTCCAAATAACACCCTGTTCCCTCCAAATTACACCCTGTTCCCTCCAAATTACACCCTGTTCCCTCCAAATAACACCCTGTTCCCTCCAAATTACACCCTGCTCCCTACAAATTACACCCTGTTCCCTCCAAATTACACCCTGTTCCCTTCAAATTACACCCTGTTCCCTCCAAATTACACCCTGTTCCCTTCAAATTACACCCTGTTCCCTACAAATTACACCCTGTTCCCTCCAAATTACACCCTGTTCCCTCCAAATTACACCCTGTTCCCTCCAAATAACACCCTGTTCCCTACAAATTACACCCTGTTCCCTACAAATTACACCCTGTTCCCTTCAAATTACACCCTGTTCCCTCCAAATTACACCCTGTTCCCTCCAAATAACACCCTGTTCCCTACAAATTACACCCTGTTCCCTCCAAATTACACCCTGTTCCCTATTGACCCTGGTCTAATGTAGTGGACCACATCTCCTATTGACCCTGGTCTAATGTAGTGGACCACATCTCCTATTGACCCTGGTCTAATGTAGTGGACCACATCCCCTATTGACCCTGGTCTAATGTAGTGGACCACATCCCCTATTGACCCTGGTCTAATGTAGTGGACCACATCCCCTATTGACCCTGGTCTAATGTAGTGGACCACATCCCCTATTGACCCTGGTCTAATGTAGTGGACCACATCTCCTATTGACCCTGGTCTAATGTAGTGGACCACATCCCCTATTGACCCTGGTCTAATGTAGTGGACCACATGGGACGCAGGCCATCTCTGAAAGGCTCCTTGTACTTGACCTTGGTTTACATTATTGATCCATCCTGAATCATCCGTCTCAGAGCTTCAGTCCACACTTAAGCCTGCTCTAGCCCTCACTGATAAATGGCTCTCCTTACAGTACATTTTACTCTGTGTGCCCTACCAAGCGCTCAGCACTTCTGATCTCATCACCGAATGAATGTAGGAACTGTCTGTCTCTCTTTCTCTCTCTCTCTCTCTCTCTTTTCTTTCTCCCTTCCTCCCCCTATATATCTCTCTATCTCTCTTCTCTCTTACCTGAGAAAGAGATGTTAAATCCTTGAAAGGAAATAGAGAAGTCTGAGATGAAGCGAAGCTGAGCCTTGTAGTTCCCGTAGAGACCTGCGTTGATGGGCGCCGGGCGCTCGGAGCCAGTGAGGCGAGCTAAAGGCAGGGCGAAGCTGCCGTTCTCAGTGATCAGGAGGTAGTCATGGTGATCTTCCAGGTGGAAGGAATGGAACATGAACTGGACCCCTGAACAGAACAGAGAGAAGAAGAAAAATCAGATCATCAGATTTGGGGATGGTATTAGCTCAAATGTTACAACTGGGATTTCTCAAGTAATGAAAGAGGACTTTTAAAGCTCTTTGAATGGTGAAATCTGATACAACAGATTTAGGCAGGGTATCCTAGTGGTTAGAGCGTTAGGCCAGTAACGGAATGGTTGCTCAATCGAATCCCCGAGCAGACAAGTTAAAAATCTGTCGTTCTGCTCTTGAACACTGTGCCTAGGCCGTCATTATAAATAAGAATGTGTTGTTAACTGACTTGCCTAGAGGCATACACGTAACACTGTCACACTCGTCATAGTTCTGTAGGTCCATTTGTATAAAAAAAAGGGCATTGAGTAAAGAACCGGATATTCTTTACTTTCCTACCTTTCCCATGTCCGACCTCCACCGTCCAGGTGCAGTTTAGAGAGTTAGGGTAGAGTTCTGGATATCCAGGAGACAGAATGATACCACCAGGTCCTCTCACGTCCCCACCGCACGATGCTGGAGAATGACGAGAGACAATTATGCTAATAGACAATGCTAATGCTAGCCTGATACTAATACACAATGCTAATGCTAGCCTGATGCTAATACACAAAGCTAATGCTAGCCTGATGCTAATACACAATGCTAATGCAGCCTGATGTTAATACACTATGCTAATGCTAGCCTGAGGCTAATACGCAATGCTAATGCTAGCATGATGCTAATATACAATGCTAATGCTAGCCTGATGCTAATACACGTTGCTAATGATAATACTAGTCAACTTAATGTTGTGATCCTCCTCACGCTCCACTATTGACATACATCATCTATAATATATGTAAATTAGCGAACATTTTATCCCAAAAATTTTTTGCATGGTTGGTCTACAGCAAACAAATCCACATTTGTCTGGTTGGTCAACATGAATCAAACCCACTTTTGTATGGTTGGTCAACATGAATCAAACCCACTTTTGTATGGTTGGTCAACAGGAATCAAACCCACTTTTGTATGGTTGGTCAACAGGAATCAAACCCACTTTTGTCTGGTTGGTTAACAGGAATCAAACCCACTTTTGTATGGTTGGTCAACAGGAATCAAACCCACTTTTGTCTGGTTGGTCAACAGGAATCAAACCTACTTTTGTATGGCTTAGTCAACAGGAATCAAACCCACTTTTTGTATGGTTGGTCAACAGGAATCAAACCTACTTTTGTATGGTTGGTCAACAGGAATCAAACCCACTTTTGTATGGTTGGTCAACATGAATCAAACCCACTTTTGTCTGGTTGGTCAACAGGAATCAAACCTACTTTTGTCTGGTTGGTCAACAGGAATCAAACCCACTTTTGTATGGTTGGTCAACATGAATCAAACCCACTTTTGTCTGGTTGGTCAACATGAATCAAACCCACTTTTGTATGGTTGGTCAACATGAATCCAACCCACTTTTGTATTGTTGGTCAACATGAATCAAACCCACTTTTGTCTGGTTGGTCAACATGAATCAAACCCACTTTTGTCTGGTTGGTCAACAGGAATCAAACCCACTTTTGTAAGGTTGGTCAACATGAATCAAACCCACTTTTGTATGGTTGGTCAACATGAATCAAACCCACTTTTGTATGGTTGGTCAACATGAATCAAACCCACTTTTGTCTGGTTGGTCAACATGAATCAAACCCACTTTTGTCTGGTTGGTCAACAGGAATCAAACCCACTTTTGTAAGGTTGGTCAACATGAATCAAACCCACTTTTGTATGGTTGGTCAACATGAATCAAACCCACTTTTGTAAGGTTGGTCAACATGAATCAAACCCACTTTTGTCTGGTTGGTCAACATGAATCAAACCCACTTTTGTCTGGTTGGTCAACAGGAATCAAACCCACTTTTGTAAGGTTGGTCAACATGAATCAAACCCACTTTTGTATGGTTGGTCAACATGAATCAAACCCACTTTTGTATGGTTGGTCAACATGAATCAAACCCACTTTTGTATGGTTGGTCAACATGAATCAAACCCACTTTTGTCTGGTTGGTCAACAGGAATCAAACCCACTTTTGTATGGTTGGTCAACATGAATCAAACCCACTTTTGTCTGGTTGGTCAACATGAATCAAACCCACTTTTGTCTGGTTGGTCAACATGAATCAAACCCACTTTTGTATGGTTGGTCAACATGAATCAAACCCACTTTTGTATGGTTGGTCAACAGGAATCAAACCCACAACCCTTGGTGTTGTAAGCAACATGCTCTTCAAAATGAGCTACACATTTTGCATGTCTTCCTAATTGCCTTCATCTACAGCTGAGCTCTTTATCTTACCACAGCAAAGTTAATGAGATACAGTCCCCTCTCGATGGCGACTGGGCCACGGTGTTAAATGTCAGAGCCTGTTGAAAGTTTATCCAGATTAATTAGCCCGTTGTTCACCAGCCACCAACTTTCTACTGGCTGTCATTGTATTGTTATCATTATAAAAGGTCATATGTTCTTTAAAAGGACAATACTTGGCAAATATGACAATTTAAAATATATATTTTTTTAAATATGTTATTTTTTTATTTTTTTGTTCTTGTAAACCCGGCCGCCCGGCTACTGGCATTATACAGACGGCCTCCAGAAACACATCATCTGGCAGGATAATATTTGAAGTTGAACTTGGTGGCTGGAGTACATGTTTTCCAAGTAATGAATGCCAATGAATGCCAGACAGTGTTTTTGGAGGATGATAATGATGCCTGGAGCTGTACAGCTGTAGTCCCTACCCTAGAGGCCTTAGGCTCTATCCCAAATGGTAAGTGCACTAGCCCCTATGGGTCCTGGTCAAGAGTAGTGCACTATAGGTAAAGGAATAAGGGTGCCATTTGCCATACACGCCGAGTCTCTCCAGGCAAACGACGCTGAAATCAAACCCTACCTCCCAAAATTATATCAAATATTTAATTCATGAGCCGAACTTACATAAAGTCATTAATAAGACATGAGCCTAGTGCTACTTGGCAAGGCTTGTGGGTTTGTGTCTGGCACACCTGGACTCAGGCAGTAGGACTGTACTGGATGCCTTGATGTGAAGCTGTAGAGGGATATTAGAGAGACTCCACTAGTACACTGGTATATGTGTCCACCCTCAGTAACAACATCTCTCCTACTGTCTCCGTGTGTCCACCTTCAGTAACAACATCTCCATGTGTCCACCCTCAGTAACAACATCTCTCCTACTGTCTCCATGTGTCCACCTTCAGTAACAACATCTCCATGTGTCCACCCTCAGTAGCAACATCTACCCTACTGTCTCCATGTGTCCACCCTCAGTAACAACATCTCTCCTACTGTCTCCATGTGTCCACCCTCAGTAGCAACATCTCTCCTACTGTCTCCGTGTGTCCACCCTCAGTAACAACATCTCTCCTACTGTCTCCATGTGTCCACCCTCAGTAACAACATCTCCATGTGTCCACCCTCAGTAACAACATCTCTCCTACTGTCTCCATGTGTCCACCCTCAGTAGCAACATCTCTCCTACTGTCTCCATGTGTCCACCCTCAGTAACAACATCTCTCCTACTGTCTCCATGTGTCCACCCTCAGTAACAACATCTCTCCTACTGTCTCCGTGTGTCCACCCTCAGTAACAACATCTCCATGTGTCCACCCTCAGTAACAACATCTCTCCTACTGTCTCCATGTGTCCACCCTCAGTAACAACATCTCTCCTACTGTCTCCATGTGTCCACCCTCAGTAACAACATCTCCATGTGTCCACCCTCAGTAACAACATCTCTCCTACTGTCTCCATGTGTCCACCCTCAGTAACAACATCTCTCCTACTGTCTCCATGTGTCCACCCTCAGTAACAACATCTCTCCTACTGTCTCCATGTGTCCACCCTCAGTAACAACATCTCTCCTACTGTCTCCATGTGTCCACCCTCAGTAACAACATCTCTCCTACTGTCTCCATGTGTCCACCCTCAGTAACAACATCTCTCCTACTGTCTCCATGTGTCCACCCTCAGTAACAACATCTCTCCTACTGTCTCCATGTGTCCACCCTCAGTAACAACATCTCTCCTACTGTCTCCATGTGTCCACCCTCAGTAACAACATCTCTCCTACTGTCTCCATGTGTCCACCCTCAGTAACAACATCTCTCCTACTGTCTCCATGTGTCCACCCTCAGTAACAACATCTCTCCTTCTGTCTGCATGTGTCCACCCTCAGTAACAACATCTCTCCTACTGTCTCCATGTGTCCACCCTCAGTAACAACATCTCCATGTGTCCACCCTCAGTAACAACATCTCTCCTACTGTCTCCATGTGTCCACCCTCAGTAACATCTCTCCTACTGTCTCCATGTGTCCACCCTCAGTAACAACATCTCTCCTACTGTCTCCATGTGTCCACCCTCAGTAACAACATCTACCCGAACACCCTATCACCCTACCATCCTACCTCCTAACCCCTCCCCTCCTACCCCCTAAACCCTACCATCCTACCTCCTAACCCCTACCCCCCTACCCCCTAAACCCTACCATCCTACCCCCTAAACCCTACCATCCTACCTCCTAACCCCCTACCATCCTACCTCTTAACATCATACCACCCTACCTCCTAACCCCTACCCTCCTACCCCCTAAACCCTACCATCCTACCTCCTAACCCCTACCCTCCTACCCCCTAAACCCTACCATCCTACCTCCTAATCCCTACCCCCCTACCCCCTAAACCCTACCATCCTACCTCCTAACCCCTACCCCCCTACCCCCTAAACCCTACCATCCTACCTCCTAACCCCCTACCATCCTACCCCCTAAACCCTACCATCCTACCTCCTAACCCCTACCATCCTACCGGAAGACTCTACTAACTAACCATGTCTATTATATTGCTCCAGTAGAAAGGTGAGTGACTGGAAGACTCTACTAACTAACCATGTCTATTATATTGTCCCAGTAGAGAGGTGAGTGACTGGAAGACTCTACTAACTAGCCATGTCTATTATATTGTCCCAGTAGAGAGGTGAGTGACTGGAAGACTCTACTAACTAACCATGTCTATTATATTGTCCCAGTAGAAAGGTGAGTGACTGGAAGACTCTACTAACTAACCATGTCTATTATATTGCTCCAGTAGAAAGGTGAGTGACTGGAAGACTCTACTAACTAACCATGTCTATTATATTGTCCCAGTAGAAAGGTGAGTGACTGGAAGACTCTACTAACTAACCATGTCTATTATATTGTCTCAGTAGAGAGGTGAGTGACTGGAAGACTCTACTGACTAGCCATGTCTATTATATTGTCCCAGTAGAGGTGAGTGACTGGAAGACTCTACTAACTAACCATGTCTATTATATTGTCCCAGTAGAGAGGTGAGTGACTGGAAGACTCTACTAACTAACCATGTCTATTATATTGTCCCAGTAGAGAGGTGAGTGACTGGAAGACTCTACTAACTAACCATGTCTATTATATTGTCCCAGTAGAGAGGTGAGTGACTGGAGGACTCTACTAACTAACCATGTCTATTATATTGTCCCAGTAGAGAGGTGAGTGACTGGAAGACTCTACTAACTAACCATGTCTATTATATTGTCCCAGTAGAAAGGTGAGTGACTGGAAGACTCTACTAACTAACCATGTCTATTATATTGTCCCAGTAGAGAGGTGAGTGACTGGAAGACTCTACTAACTAACCATGTCTATTATATTGTCCCAGTAGAGAGGTGAGTGACTGGAAGACTCTACTAACTAACCATGTCTATTATATTGTCCCAGTAGAGAGGTGAGTGACTGGAAGACTCTACTAACTAACCATGTCTATTATGTTGTCCCAGTAGAGAGGTGAGTGACTGGAAGACTCTACTAACTAACCATGTCTATTATGTTGTCCCAGTAGAGAGGTGAGTGACTGGAAGACTCTACTAACTAACCATGTCTATTATATTGTCCCAGTAGAGAGGTGAGTGACTGGAGGACTCTACTAACTAACCATGTCTATTATATTGTCCCAGTAGAGAGGTGAGTGACTGGAGGACTCTACTAACTAACCATGTCTATTATATTGTCCCAGTAGAGAGGTGAGTGACTGGAGGACTCTACTAACTAACCATGTCTATTATATTGTCCCAGTAGAGAGGTGAGTGACTGGAAGATTCTGTCTCTATATCATGTATTATTTGATGTAAAGTGTAGCGGGCCTTATAGATAATACAGTATCACACTACAGTACAGTATAGCTTGTGTTCAAGCCCTATGACTCTACCCCCTGCCAATCTCCTCCCACACTTTCTCTCTAGTACATCGTCCCTGTAACAGGTGTGGTGACTGGGACCATCTACCAACTACGCCACTGGAATATTTAAAAGTTCCTTGGTGTATTTCGGGACAACAAAAGTGATTGTTTATTTATTCAAGGACACAAGTATAGCATCAGCGGAAATACTGTTAGGTATGTGACATTAAAATGTAATCCCTGTCCAGTAGGTGTTGGGTGAACCGTATAAATATCCGTTAAACCCTGCGCCCAGATCTGTATATGGAGCAGACTGGTCTGAGGATGGTTGTCGTGCCATGCTGGAGAGAAGGTCACATGTTTGGCATTCAAAGGAACAAACACAGCAGAGAGGAGTTGGCTGGAGCACATCCGCACATCCAGATGGGACCAGGCTAGCTTCATTGAGATGACACATCCAGATGGAACCCAGGCTAGCTTCATTGAGATGACACATCAGGATGAGACCAGACTAGCTTCATTGAGATGACACGCTCAGATGGGACCAGGCTAGCTTCATTGAGATGACACATCCAGATGGAACCAGGCTAGATTCATTGAGATGATACATCCAGATGGAACCAGGCTAGCTTCATTGAGATGACACATCCAGATGAGATCGGGCTAGCTTCATTGAGATGACACATCAGGATGAGACCAGACTAGCTTCATTGAGATGACACGCTCAGATGGGACCAGGCTAGCTTCATTGAGATGACACATCCAGATGGAACCAGGCTAGATTCATTGAGATGACACATCCAGATGAGATCGGGCTAGCTTCATTGAGATGACACATCCAGATGAGACCAGGCTAGCTTCATTGAGATAACACATCCAGATGGGACCAGGCTAGCTTCATTGCGATGACACCCCAGATGGGACCGGGCTAGCTTCATTGAGATGATACATCCAGATGGAACCAGGCTAGCTTCATTGAGATGACACATCCAGATGGAACCAGGCTAGCTTCATTGAGATGACACATCCAGATGGAACCAGGCTACCGTCATTGAGATGACACATCCAGATGGAACCAGGCTAGCTTCATTGAGATGACACATCCAGATGGAACCAGGCTACCGTCATTGAGATGACACATCCAGATGGAACCAGGCTAGCTTCATTGAGATGACACATCCAGATGGAACCAGGCTAGCTTCATTGAGATGACACATCCAGATGGGACCAGGCTAGATTCATTGAGATGACACATCCAGATGGAAACAGGCTAGCTTCATTGAGATGACACATCCAGATGGGACCAGGCTAGCTTCATTGAGATGACACATCCAGATGGGCCCAGGCTAGCTTCATTGAGATGATACATCCAGATGGAACCAGGCTAGCTTCATTGAGATGACACATCCAGATGGGACCAGGCTAGATTCATTGAGATGACACATCCAGATGGGACTGGGCTAGCTTCATTGAGATGATACATCCAGATGGGACCAGACTAGCTTCATTGAGATGACAAATCCAGATGGGACCAGGCTAGCTTCATTGAGATGATACATCCAGATGGGACCAGACTAGCTTCATTGAGATGACAAATCCAGATGGAACCAGGCTAGCTTCATTGAGATGATACATCCAGATGGGACCGGGCTAGCTTCATTGAGATGATACATCCAGATGGAACCAGGCTAGCTTCATTGAGATGACACATCCTGACGAGATCGGGCTAGCTTCATTGACATGATACACCCAGATGGGACCAGGCTAGCTTCATTGAGATGATACATCCAGATGGGACCAGGCTAGCTTCATTGAGATGACACATCCAGATGGAACCAGGCTAGCTTCATTGAGATGATACATCCAGATGGAACCAGGCTAGCTTCATTGAGATGACACATCCTGACGAGATCGGGCTAGCTTCATTGAGATTACACATCCAGATGGGCCCGGGCTAGCTTCATTGAGATGACACATAAAGATGGAACCAGGCTAGCTTCATTGAGATGACACATCCAGATGGAACCAGGCTAGCGTCATTTAGATGACACATCCAGATGGAGCCAGGCTAGCTTCATTTGACATGACACATCCAGATGGGACTAGGCTAGCTTCATTGAGATGACACATCCAGATGGAACCAGGCTAGCTTCATTGAGATGACAGACCCAGATGGGACCAGGCTAGCTTCATTAAGATGACATGTTAAGCTGATGATCTATTGGTGGCCTAGGGTGGTCTACCAGTTAAACTGCTGTGTACCAATACAGACCACTGCTAGGGTGGTCTACCAGTTGAACTGCTGTGTACCAATACAGACCACTGCTAGGGTGGTCTACCAGCTGAACTGCTGTGTACCAATACAGACCACTGCTAGGGTGGTCTACCAGTTGAACTGCTGTGTACCAATACAGACCACTGCTAGGGTGGTCTACCAGTTGAACTGCTGTGTACCAATACAGACCACTGCTAGGGTGGTCTACCATTTGAACTGCTGTGTACCAATACAGACCACTGCTAGGGTGGTCTACCAGTTGAACAGCTGTGTACCAATACAGACCACTGCTAGGGTGGTCTACCAGCTGAACTGCTGTGTACCAATACAGACCACTGCTAGGGTGGTCTACCAGTTGAACTGCTGTCTCTGGAACACAGACCACTGCTAGGGTAGTCTACCAGTTGAACTGCTGTGGACCAATACAGCCCACTGCTAGCGTGGTCTACCAGTTGAACTGCTGTCTCTGGAACACAGACCACTGCTAGGGTGGTCTACCAGTTGAACTGCTGTGTACCAATACAGACCACTGCTAGGGTGGTCTACCAGCTGAACTGCTGTGTACCAATACAGACCACTGCTAGGGTGGTCTACCAGTTGAACTGCTGTCTCTGGAACACAGACCACTGCTAGGGTGGTCTACCAGTTGAACTGCTGTGTACCAATACAGACCACTGCTAGGGTGGTCAATCAGTTGAACTGCTGTGTACCAATACAGACCACTGCTAGGGTGGTCTACCAGTTGAACTGCTGTGTACCAATACAGACCACTGCTAGGGTGGTCTACCAGCTGAACTGCTGTGTACCAATACAGACCACTGCTAGGGTGGTCTACCAGTTGAACTGCTGTGTACCAATACAGACCACTGCTAGGGTGGTCTACCAGCTGACCTGCTGTGTACCAATACAGACCACTGCTAGGGTGGTCTACCAGTTGAACTGCTGTGTACCAATACAGACCACTGCTAGGGTGGTCTACCAGTTGAACTGCTGTGTACCAATACAGACCACTGCTAGGGTGGTCTACCAGTGGAACTGCTGTGTACCAATACAGACCACTGCTAGGGTGGTCTACCAGTTGAACTGCTGTGTACCAATACAGACCACTGCTAGGGTGGTCTACCAGTTGAACAGCTGTGTACCAATACAGACCACTGCTAGGGTGGTCTACCAGTTGAACTGCTGTGTACCAATACAGACCACTGCTATTTCAGCACACTCTCTTCTCTTTCTCTATCCTATACAATAAACACAAATATGTAAGAAGTGGGACGACAACAAAAAAATATTATTTTCTCTTTAGTAATATACCATCGCATGTTAAAAGGTACGAGTTAGTTGAACCGTGTGAATACCATTATATGAACCCTGTTCCCAGATCTGTCTGTTCTTCAGCCAACCATTCTGACAAAGTTGGCTAAAGCGGGAGTTGGCTAAAGCGGGAGTTGGCTAAAGCGGGAGTTGGCTAAAGTGGGAGTTGGCTAAAGAGGGAGTTGGCTAAAGCAAGAGTTGGCTAAAGCGGGAGTTGGCTAAAGAGGGAGTTGGCTAAAGAGGGAGTTGGCTAAAGCGGGAGTTGGCTAAAGAGGGAGTTGGCTAAAGAGGGAGTTGGCTAAAGCGGGAGTTGGCTAAAGCGGGAGTTGGCTAAAGAGGGAGTTGGCTAAAGAGGGAGTTGGCTAAAGCAGGAGTTGGCTAAAGCGGGTGTTGGCTAAAGCGGGAGTTGGCTAAAGCGGGAGTTGGCTAAAGCGGGAGTTGGCTGAAGCGGGAGTTGGCTAAAGCGGGAGTTGGCTAAAGCGGGAGTTGGATAAAACGGGTGTTGGCTAAAGCAGGAGTTGGCTAAAGCGGGTGTTGGCTAAAGCGGGAGTTGGCTAAAGCGGGAGTTGGCTAAAACGGGTGTTGGCTAAAGCGGGAGTTGGCTAAAGCGGGAGTTGGCTAAAGCGGGTGTTGGCTAAAGCGGGAGTTGGCTAAAGCGGGAGTTGGCTAAAGCGGGAGTTGGGCTAAAGCAGGACTTGGCTAAAGTGAATACAGATTACACCAGTGTATCTTAAACTAGATTACACACATTATGATCTACACCCAGAGATTACACATATTATAATCTAAACCATGGCATCATATGTGGGCAGTGGACAAGGCTATGCATAATTGAGATGATAAATAAAGATTAATTATCTATTTTGTAACATACCATCCCTATAAAGAACATAGCCCCCCTCACATCAATCTGGACCTTGAAGCCAGTTCCACTGTTTTTTATACGGGACTGATTTAGACCTGGGACACCAGGCGGGTGATTCCCCTCTAATCAGGGACTGAATTAGACCTGGGACACCATGTGGGTGATTCCCCTCTAATCAGGGACTGAATTAGACCTGGGACACCAGGTGGGTGATTCCCCTCTAATCAGGGACTGATTTAGACCTGGGACACCAGGTGGGTGATTCTCCTCTAATCAGGGACTGATTTAGACCTGGGACACCATGTGGGTGATTCCCCTCTAATCAGGGACTGATTTAGACCTGGGACACCAGGTGGGTGATTCCCCTCTAATCAGGGACTGATTTAGACCTGGGACACCAGGTGGGTGATTCCTCTCTAATCAGGGACTGATTTAGACCTGGGACACCAGGTGGATGAATCCCCTCTAATCAGGGACTGATTTAGACCTGGGACACCAGGCGGGTGATATTAATGATTAGGTATAACAGAAAAGCAGCAGTTGTCCAGACCTTGTAGGGTCAGATTGTAATCCCCCTGTTATAGAGGCTAACATACCATCACATGTGGGCAGAGGATGACTCCACCAGTGGGTCTTCTCACAGACCAGCGGTTCCTCATGACTGAGCCGGTATCCCTGGTCACACTGGAACAACACCTTGGACCCGATGGCCAGGTCATGGCCGTACCGTACGCCGTTCACCGGGATCCCAGGGTCCATGCATGATGATGTGTCCAACGTCACAACTGGTAGGAGCCAAGGTTAAAAAAAATAAATTATTATTTATACATTAAGGCCTGTCCAAGTTCACGTGTTATTCGCGTGTAAACTTTAGTAAAACATATTTTATCACCGTACAATGTTTTCATTTTTTTTTTTGAGGGGCCGCATTTAATCGCATCTCAATTCTTTTCACCCAAATGGTATCTGTTTCCTCACGGACCGTTTTGAGCGCAACACACAACGTGCTCTTGGCTCTGCTGTGCTCTTGGTATCAGCTCAGTTGGCAGCTCAGTTGGCAGTTTTAAGGAAAACTTACAGAAAGTTCAACTATAAACACATTCCCAGGCATTTCTTTAGATTACAGCTAAAAAAAAAACATAATTTGCACAGAAGTAGCTAGCTATTTATGCTAATGTTAGCTATCTAGCTAACTGACTAACCAAATGAGAATGTTTAGATTGCCAACTCTAGTTTCTCACATTGATTTTAATCAAAACAGAACTTTCATTCCCATTTAGTTATTGTCTTTGTTGTAGTTCTCAGGTCAAAAGATCAAAATTGTTTGTTTTTTTTGTTTTTTTTTCAAGTTTTTATTTTTTTATTACATCAATGTAAGTACAAAAATTGTATCATATCCCAACCACCCTCCCTCCCTTCCTTCCTCCCTCTACATAACACATCCATCCCCCAACTCTCCCTACCTCTCCTCCCTACCTCAGTCCACCCACCTCAATACCCTCCCAACCACCCACCCCAATCACATCATATACCCAACCCACCCCACACACCTCATATACCCAACCCACCCCAATCACCGCATATACCCAACCCACCCCAATCACCTCATATACCCAACCCACCCCAATCACCTCATATACCCAACCCACCCCACACACTCCCTGATTTGACTGTTTTTTAAATTATACTTCCACCCTATGAGGTCAAAATAATACTTGGAAATTGTGAAAATTATGATAATTCCCTTTTTGTGTAGGAGCAGTTTGAATAAAATGCCTGGAATTTCAACCTGTTCAGGTGGGTTAGGCCTACTTTATGACGTCATAAGGAGATCTCTTTATAATAGACCAATGGCTGTTCATCTGGGTAAGGGGGTGGGCTCTAGAACATCCTTATCAGCCAATCAAGGCTGTGTATGTAAATATCTTCACATTTGTTTCCTCATTTTTAAAGGCCAGCAGAGGCTGAGGAAAATAAATGATACAAAATATATGTTGGAGTTATTTTCATAAAATAAACACACAGTGATGATTAAAAAAAATTAAATAACAGACTGCATGAGAGCCTTACGCAAATTATCCCAATTCTAGTAGCAGCAGTTTGTGACTAGCTCATGTTAAGTAGCCTAGGCTAGATCTAACAGCTGTAATGATATTTAATATGTGGCTGATCAGCCTAGGCTAGATCTAACAGCTGTAATGATATGTAATATCTGGCTGATCAGCCTAGGTTAGATCTAACAGCTGTAATGATATGTAATATCTGGCTGATCAGCCTAGGTTAGATCTAACAGCTGTAATGATATGTAATATCTGGCTGATCAGCCTGGGCTAGATCTAACAGCTGAATGATATTTCATATCTGGCTGATCAGGCTAGATCTAACAGCTTTATGATATTTCATATCTGGCTGATCAGCCTAGGCTAGATCTAACAGCTGTATGGTATTTCATATCTGGCCTAGGCTAGGCTAGATCTAATAGCTGTAATGATATTTCATATCTGGCTGATCAGCCTAGGCTAGATCTAACAGCTGTAATGATATTTCATATCTGGCTGATCAGCCTAGGCTAGATCTAACAGCTGTAATGATATGTAATATCTGGCTGATCAGCCTAGGCTAGATCTAACAGCTGTAATGATATGTAATATCTGGCTGATCAGCCTAGGCTAGATCTAACAGCTGTAATGATATTTAACATATGACTGATCAGCCTAGGCTAGATCTAACAGCTGTTTGATATTTAATATCTGGCTGATCAGCCTAGGCTAGATCTAACAGCTGTAATGATATTTAACATATGACTGATCAGCCTAGGCTAGATCTAACAGCTGTTTGATATTTAATATCTGGCTGATCAGCCTAGGCTAGATCTAACAGCTGTAATGATATTAATATCTGGCTGATCAGCCTGGGCTAGATCTAACAGCTGAATGGTATTTAATATCTGGCTGATCAGTCTAGATCTAACAGCTGTAATGATATTTAATATCTGGCTGATCAGCCTAGGCTAGATCTAACAGCTGTAATGATATGTAATATCTGGCTGATCAGCCTAGGCTAGATCTAACAGCTGTAATGATATGTAATATCTGACTGATCAGCCTAGGCTAGATCTAACAGCTGTAATGATATGTAATATCTGGCTGATCAGCCTGGGCTAGATCTAACAGCTGTAATGATATGTAATATCTGGCTGATCAGCCTAAGATAGATCTAACAGCTGTAATGATATTTAATATCTGGCTGATCAGCCTAGGCTAGATCTAACAGCTTTATGATATTTCATATCTGGCTGATCTGTTGTTTTACAGTTTATTTTGTGTTTTCTTCCCATATAATTTCAAATATACACTATTATATTAATATATATATATATTAATATTATACCTACAACTCAGTGGAATGTGTTTTAAATAAAAAAGGGGTTTTGGCAACGAGGATTTTATCTACTTCCCCAGAGTTTTTTTTCTATTGTGTTATTGACTGTATGTTTTGTTTACTCCATGTGTAACTCTGTGTTGTTGTTTGTGTCGCACTGCTTTGCTTTATCTTGGCCAGGTCACAGTTGTAAATGAGAACTTGTTCTCAACTGGCCTACCTGGTTAAATAAAGGTGAAATTTAAAAAAAAATCCAAATAAAAAGAGTCAGATGAACTTGTGGATACCATTGTTATGCCTCTTTGTCCAGTATGAAGGAAGTTAGAGGTAGTTTCGCAAGCCGACGCTAACTAGCGTTAGCGCAATGACTAAAAGTCTATGGGTATCTGCGAGCATGCTGGTTCTTTCCTCAGGCGTTATTGTTTCTGTTTATATGTTTCATGTCCTTACGCTACTCGTGTTTGCTGTTTTGTTCCTAGTTTGTTTATTCATTAGATTCACTCCCTGTACTTGCTTCTCGTTTATTAGCGTACACGTTACAATAGCACTGTGTTGAGCTAACTAGGGGTCCCACAGATCATTTTATGGTAGAGAAAATGTCACTCATTCTGTTCATTTTAGCAGCCGAAATGCTTTCCAGAGCAAGTACAGGAAGTCAGTTTATTCTACAGGAAGTCAGGAAATTTGTTTATTCTACAGGAAGTCAGGAAATCAGTTTATTCTACAGGAAGTCAGGAAGTCAATTTATTCTACAGGAAGTCAGGAAGTCAGTTTATTTTACAGGAAGTCAGGAAATCCGTTTATTCTACAGGAAGTCCGGAAGTCAGTTTATTCTACAGGAAGTCAGTTTATTCTACAGGAAATCAGGAAGTCAGTTTATTTTACAGGAAGTCAGGAAGTCAGTTTATTCTACAGGAGGTCAGGAAGTCAGTTTATTCTACAGGAAGTCAGGAAGTCAGTTTATTCTACAGGAAGTCAGGAAGTCAGTTTATTCTACAGGAGGTCAGGAAGTCAGTTTATTCTACAGGAAGTCAGGAAGTCAGTTTATTCTACAGGAAGTCAGGAAGTCAGTTTATTCTACAGGAAGTCAGGAAGTCAGTTTATTCTACAGGAGG